>NC_133666.1:98594190-98894190 GCF_037893015.1 Macrotis lagotis
GTTATTTGGGCCATCTATCTATTTATTGTCTGTCATCCCTCCTACATGACTGTTTCAAGCATCTTTTCACATGATAGACTATATCTATAGATAACAACTGTCCTTCAGAGTTCCTCCATTTGTCAAACAATCTTCTTATAAAGAGGTTTTGTACAACTTTTACTCTTAATGCCTTCTTGTAAGAACAACATTATGATGTCTAAACATTTTTTAGGAAACATCCTTAACATTTTTGCCTTTATGTTTTTTGATACTTTCTTAGTGATCTGGTGTATCACTGAAACAATCCAAACAGTTTTGCCTTTTTTGATCTGTTGTCTACATTCTGTTATATTGCTAGTGTGATAAGCTGAATATATTTGATTACTTTCCCATGTCATGTATGTGAGTATATGAATTTGGTTATGAGTATATACATATACATATATGCACACACAATACTATGCACACATTACATATGTTTATATATGGCCCATATGTATGTGTATATACATATCTATATATAGACAGTAGTTATATACTATAAAGTTGCTTTGAACATTGAATTAGTTACTGAATTACTGAACCATTCTTCCTAGGGGAAAAATACAGGGTTAAGTTCTTCTGAGACTCTTGTCATAACATTATCTTTCTGGGGTGGGCAAAGGGACAGAATGGAGAGTTTCCTTTTCCTTTTTCTAGATGAACCATATTGTGGATTCGTTGATGTTAAACTTGTGGCCAATTCATACCTGAATGAAGTTTATCTAACAGAAGTATTTTCTCCATAAGGCACATCACAGCCTTCTTGAGTTTAGGAATACTATACAGTATCTCAGCACTATGCTTGGGAGTCATTTAAAATGGCAAAATCAACAACAAAAGGTGAACAAATGGAAAAACTCTGGCACTATAGAACACATAAATGATTCGTATTTACCTTCTTTGACCTCAGCTGAAATATGTGTGTGGATTGCTCAAATTCTTTATCATTTGTGCATTCATGCCCTCAAATAAAAATGAAGGTAATGGAGCATTTAGGTTACAGATCAATTTTAGTTAGCAGGCAAATTCACAAATATGGAATCTGTGAATAATGGGAATTGACTACATTTAATCACAGGTAGATGCACATGCTTCTGCATATATGCAAGCACATATGGACATACATGTATGTGTGCACATGAATATACATACAAGTATACATATATTGATTTGTAAAAACTTTTTCATCAACTTTATTTTTATCAAACTAATCTAAGATGATGAGTTTATGCACATAATTGCTATGACTATTCATGGAATCATGGATATTTTACAGATGAAGAAACTGAGGTATAAACTGAGTCATAAATGACTTATCCAAGGTCTCACAGGTGGTAAATATTAGAGGTATCAGGGCAGCATTTGTGAATAAATTGCCAATAGGAGAAGAAGAAAAGATTAAGAATACAAAAAAGTCATGCCATGGATCAGGATAGGTATGCATAAAGAATCTGAAAAATATAGAAGAGAGTTTCAAATAGGTAACTGAGAAGAAATACCCTGAAAAAAAGCAGAAAGATATTTTCTTTCTTTCTAGTTTCACTATAAAAACCAAAAAGGCATGTATGCCATGGATCACATGAAAAATTCCAACAGTCTCTGTGTCTTTTGCATCCATAAATACCCTGTCTTATCTAAAAGACTTTCTTCATATCTTTGTGGAATGGAGTGACAGTTGTAGCAAAGTAGATATAAAGTGGAAAAAAATGGAATTCACTCTGAGCATATCAAAGGCAATGGAAATTCATTGCAAAAGGCACTCATGTACAGGGTCATACTCTATTTTGTAAGTGGCTAGGTCCTGTTTTCAAAATTCTGTCATTGAGAGGAATCCAAATGATGCAGCAAGACAGGGTTCGCTGGAACCAGTTTGTAATCCTAAACTTGAGAAAGCTATGATGATTTGGAGAAAATACATATATTTGATAAATGTCATTCAGGCATGATATACTGCTGTTGATCATAAGATCAATGTTGGCAAATGCAATTGTTCCATTTTTATTGTGAGCCTTTACATTTTAGAAATTGGTAAATCAGGATTGATTTGTTGAGACTTTAGAAAATGTTAGAGAGTATTAATAATGCAGATTAAATTGGGTTGTGCATATATTTTTTTTCAGAGAGCTAGTTGTTAAACATTTATCAGCATCTCTTATCTGTTGACCTCCATCTCATTTCAGAATACAGTTTTACAAGAATAATCATATCTAGAGGTGGGAGATACTTCAGCAATCATCTAGTCCTTGCTTTAGAGAGGCTGAAATAGCACCAGAGAGTTGAAGTGACTTGCCCAGTATCATATGGGGTACTTGTTGAACTTGTGGGATTCTAAGGGATAAAATCAGATTTGAACCCAGGTCCTCTGATTCTAAGTCCCATGCTATTTTACTTCCCTTTGTAGAAGGTGAGAGGGAAAGAAGTTTTAGAAAACTTTTGTCACTGAACATTCTAGAGCTATAATTGTAAAAATGATATTGTAGTATCATTACATTATTATTGAAGAAGCCGGGTGACACCAAGAATAGGCTGCTTGAAATTAGGAATATATGAATTCAGATTTTGACACTGTGATCTTGAGAAAGACCTTAATCTTTCTCAGGCCCAGTGTAGTCATCTAATAATGGGGATAATAATAGCAATTGCCTCACGGAATTGTTATGAGGATGAAAGAGACAGATCAGGTAAAATTACTTGCAAACCTTAAAGCACTAGTTATCATCTTCATAATCCAAATCATACAGAGTTTTATGTTTGGAGCAAATAATTTTATCTTCATCTTTTGGATATTTTTTGAGGATAGAGGAGGTGTTTATTATAAAAAAGGGCAATCAAGAAAAATCTTGTCCAAGACCAGAATTACAATTAGACAAGTACATGGAATAAGATTTACTTTCTCAGTGATATTTTAGGTTCTTTGTATATAATTGAGGTTCAGCCAGGATCCTATATGCCTCCAAAAGATTCTTTATCTCTTTATCAGAAATAAATGCCTAACTAGAGAAAGAGGAAATCAATAAACTAAATATGCAAGTAAAAAAAATTAGAGAAAGAACAAATTAAAAACCCCCAATTAAATACCAAACTAGAAATTCTAAAATTTAAAGGAGAAATTAATAAAATCAAAAGCAATAAAACTATTGAACTAATAAATAAAACCAAGAGTTAGTTTTATGAAAAAACCAATAAAACTGATAAACCTTTGGTCAATTTGATTAAAGAAAGAAGAAAACCAAATTGCTAGTATCATAAATGAAAAAAAGGTGAACTCATCATCAATAAGGAGGATATTAAATAATAATTCTGAATTATATTGCTTAACTCTATGCTAATGAAAGTGATAATCTAAATGAAATGGACAAATATTTATAAAAATATAAATTGCCCAGGTTAAATGAAGAGGAAATTAAATACCTAAACAACCCTATCTCAGAAAAAGAAATTCAACAAGCCATTATTGAACTCTCTAAGAAAAAAATATCCAGGGCCAGATGGATTCACAAGTGAATTCTATCAAACATTTAAGGAACAATTGATTCCAATTCTATATAAACTCTTTGAAAAAATAGGTGAAGACAGAACTCTACCTTACTCTTTCTATGACACCAATATGGTGCTGATGCCTAAACCAGGAAGAGCTAAAACAGAGAAAGAAAATTATAGGCCTATCTCCTTGATGAATATAGATGCAAAAAATCTTTTTCTTCTTTTTTTTACTAAAGATATTATTTGAGTTTTACAATTCCCCCCAATCTTACTTCCCCCCCAAAAGCAATCTGTCAGTCTTTACTTTGTTTCCATGTTGTACCTTGATCCAAACTGAGTGTGATGAGAGAGAAATCATATTCTTAAGGAAGAGACAAAAAGTCTAAGAGATAACATGACTAGATCATAAGATATGTTTTTTTCTAAATTAAAGGGAATAATTCTTGAACTTTGTTCAAACTCCACAGTTCTTTATCTGGATACAGATTGTATTCTCCTTTGCAGACAGCCCAAAATTGTTCCCAATTGTTGCACTGATGGAATGAGGGAGTCCTTCAAGGTTGAACATCACCCCCATGTTGCTGTTAGAGTATACAGTGTTTTTCTGGTTCTGCTCATCTCATTCAGCATCAGCTTGTGCAAATCCTTCCAGGCTTCCCTGAATTCCCATCCCTCCTGGTTTCTAATAAAACAATAGCATTCCATGACATACATTTACCACAGTTTGCTAAGCCATTCCCTAATTGAAGGACATTTACTTGATTTCCAATTCTTTGACACTACAAACAGGGCTGCTATAGATATTTTCGTACAAGTGATGTTTTTGCCCTTTTTGATGATCTCTTCAGGGTATAGACCCAGTAGTGGTATTGCTGAGTCAAAGGGTATGCTCATTTTTGTTGCCCTTTGGGCATAGTTCCAAATTTCTCTCCAGAAAGGTTGGATGAGTTCACAGCTTCATCAACAGTGTTATAGTGTCCCAGATTTCCCACAACCCTTCCAACAATGATCATTATTATCCTTTCTGGTCATATTGGGCAATCTGAGAGGTGTGAGGTGGTACCTCAGAGAAGCTTTAATTTGCATTTCTCTAATAATTAATGATTTAGAGCATTTTTTCATATGGCTATGAATTGCTTTGATCTCCTCATCTGTATATTGCCTTTGCATATCCTTTGACCATTTGTCAATTGGGGAATGGCTTTTTGTTTTAAAACTATGACTCAGTTCTCTATATTTTAGAAGTGAGTACTTTGTCAGAATCATTAGTTGTAAAGATAGTTTCCCAATTCACTACATTTCTTTTGATCTTGGTTACAGTGGTTTATCTGTGCAAAAGCTTTTTAATTTAATGTAATCGAAATCATCTAGTTAGCTTTTGGTGATGTTCTCCAACTCTTCCTTAGTCATAAACTGCTCCCCTTTCCATAGATCTGACAGGTAAACTAGTCCTTGATCTTCTAATTTGTTTATAGTGTTGTTTTTTTTTATGGCTAAATCCTGTAACCACTTGGATCTTATCTTGTTAAAGGGTGTTAGGTGTTGGTCTAATCTAAGTTTCTTCCATACTAACTTCCAATTTTCCCCACAGTTTTTTATCAAAGAGAGAGTTTTTATTCCAATAGCTGGACTATTTGGGTTTATCAAACAGTAGATTATTATAATTGTCTCCTGCTTTTGCACCTAGTCTATTCTACTGGTCTACCACTCTATTTCTTAGCCAATGCCAAACAGTTTTGATGACTGATGCTTTATAATATAATTTTAGATCAGGTAGGGCTAATCCCACTTCTTTTGTACTTTTTTCATTAAATTCCTGGAAATTATTGACTTTATATTTCTCCATATGAATTTACTTACAACTTTTTCTAACTCATTAAAGTACTTTTTTGGAATTTTGATTGGTAGGGCACTAAACAGGTAGTTTAGTTTTGGTAGAATTGTCATTTTTATTATATTAGCTCTACCTATCCATGAGCAGTTGATATTTGCCCAGTTATTTGAATCCAATTTAATTTGTGTGAGAAGTGTTTTGTAATTGTTTTCAAAAAGTTTCTGAGTCTGTCTTGGCAAATAGACTCCCAGGTATTTTATATTGTCTGAGGTTACTTTGAATGGGATTTCTCTTTCTAGTTCTTCCTGTTGATGCAAAAAATCTTAAATAAAATCCTTAGCAAAATGATTACAAGAGATTATCACTAGGATGATATACTATGATCAAGTAGGATTTATCCCAGGAATGCAGGGTTGGTTCAATATTAGGAAAACTGTTAATATAATAATATAATTAGTTATATCAATAACAAACTTATCAGAAATCATATGATTATATCAATAGATGCTGAAAATTTTTTTTTGACAAAATGCAGCACCCATTCCTGCTAAAAATACTAGAGAGAGTAGGAATAAATGAATTGTTCCTTAGAATAATAAGAAGTATCTATCTGAAACCATCAACAAGCATTATATTCAATGGGGAGAGGCTAGAGGCATTCCCAGTAAGATCAGGGGTGAAACAAGGATGCCCATTATCACTACTGCCTTCAGCAATTAGAGAAGAAAAAGAAATTGAAGGAATTAGAATTGGGAAGGAAGAGACAAAACTCTCACTCTTTGCAGATGACATGATGGTATACCTAGAGAATCCCAAAAGTCATCTAAAAAACTACTAGTAATAATTAGCATCTTTAGTAAAGTCACAGGATATAAAATAAACCCTCACAAATTCTCAACATTTCTATATATGACTAGCAAGATATAGCAGAAAGAGCTAGAAAGAGAAATCCCATTCAAAGTAACCTCAGACAATATAAAATAACTGGGAGTCTATCTGCCAAGGCAGACTCAGAAACTTTTTTGAAAACAATTACAAAACACTTTTCACAAAAATAAAATTGGATTCAAATAACTGGGCAAACATCAACTGCTCATGGATGGGTCGAGCTAATATAATAAAAATGACAATTCTACCAAAACTAAATTACCTATTTAGTGCCCTACCAATCAAAATTCCAAAAAAATTACTTTAATAAATTAGAAAAAGTTGCAAGTAAATTTATATGGAGAAATAAAAAATCAAGAATTTGTAGGGATTCAATGAAAAAAAGTACAAAAGAAGGTGGCTTAGCCTTACCAGATCTAAAATTATATTATAAAGCATCAGTCATCAAAACTGTCTGGTATTGGCTAAGAAATAGATTGGTGGATTCAGTGGAATAGACTAGGTGCAATAGCAGGAAATGATTATAGTAATCTACTGTTTGATAAATCAAAATAGTCTCTTCAATAAAAACTGTTGGGAAAATTGAAAGTTCGTATGGAAGAAAGATTAGACCAACACCTCACACCCTATACCAAGATAAGATCAAATGGATACAGGATCTAGACATAGAAAACAATATTATAATCAAACTGGAAGATCAAGGAGTAGTTTACCTGTCAGATCTGTGGAAAGGGAAGCAGTTTATGACCAAGGAAGAGATGGAGAACATCATTAAAAACAAACTAGATAATTTTGATTACATTAAATTAAAAAGCTTTTGCACAGACAAAACCACTGTAACCAAGATCAAAAGTAATGTAGTAAATTGGGAAGCAATTTTTACAGCTAGTATTTCTGACAAAGGACTCATTTCTTAAATATACAGAGAAATGAGTCAAATTTTCCAAAAAAAAGCCATTCTTCAATTGACAAATGGTCAAAGGATATGCAAAGGCAATTAACAGGTGAGGAAATCAAAATGATCCATAGTCATATGAAAAATTGCTCTAAATCATTACTTATTAGAGAAATGTAAATTAAAGCACCTCTGAGGTACCACCTCACACCTCTCAGACTGGCCAATATAACCAGAAAGGACAATGATCAATATTGGAAGGCATGTGGGAAATCTGGGACACTAATGCATTGATGGTGGAGCTTTAACTCATCTAGCCTTTCTGGAGAGCAGTTTGGAATTGCTCCCAAAGAGCAACAAAAATGTGCATACCCTTTGATCCAGCAATACCACTACTGAGCCTATACCCTGAAGTGATGATGAAAAAGGGTAAAAATATCACTTGTACAAATATATTCATAGCAGTCCTGTTTGTGGTGTCAAAGAATTGGAAATTAAGTAAATGTCCTTCATTTGGGGAATGGCTTAACAAACTGTGGTATATGTATGTGACGGAACACTACTGTTCTATTAGAAACCAGTTGGGATGCGAATTCAGGGAAGCCTGGAGGGATTTGCATGAACTGATGCTGAGTGAGATGAGCAGAACCAGAAAAACATTATATACTCTAACAGCAACATGGGGGTGATGATCAACCTTGATGGACTTGCTCATTCCATTAGTGCAACAATCAGGGACAATTTGGGGCTATCTGTGATGGACAATACCATATGTATCCAGAGAAAGAACTGTGGAGTTTAAACAAAGACCAAAGACTATTACCTTTAACTTAGGGAAAAAACCTATTATCTTACTATGTAATTTTGCTATCTCTTACACTTTATTTTTTCTCCTTAAAGATATGATTTTTCTCTTATCACACTCAACTTAGATCAATGTATACCATGGAAACAATGTATAGACTAACAGACTGCCTTCTGTGGGGGAGTGGGTGGAAGGAAGTGAGATTGGGGAAAAATTGTAAAACTCAAAATAAATAAAAATCTTTCTAAAAAAAGACCAAAAAAATAAATAAATGCCACCCAATCTATGGGTAAAGTAAAAACTAGGATCTTCCAAGTCACACAGAGAAGCACTGTCTTTGATTTAATTAAGTTTAGCTAATTAATGACAGAGATGTTTGTGGCCTGTTAGGAATCTTTAGAAAGAAATTTTGTGCCCCTGGGGAACAAACAAGGAAATCTTGCACCTACATCCAAGATTCACCCAAGAAAAGTTAGGTATCCAACAAAAGACAATTAATGGATAGTCCTGAAAGACTGACTTTTAAATTTAGGCAGAGTCTGAAGGCTACCAAGCCCGAAATAACACAATAAACCTGTTTGCAAAGACCAGAGAGTCAATATGGTATATCAAGGTAACTATGCACTCCATTCATCAAATCTTCAATTCAGAAAATTTCTCCCAGTTTGTAATTCATGTGAGACCAAATTAGGTGCAATAATTAATACTTGAATAAGAGAATGCAGTTAGACTGGAGCCCTCCCTGAAGCAAGATAATCCTTTTATACCTTCCTAATTAATTCACCACTATCCCACTCACCACTGTGGTTTTTTCCAAAGAGGAGTTCATCCTTCTTCAAACCTCCCTTAGTTCCCCTGCTCCCTAATCTTTTAATTGAGAACCTTGCCTCATATTTTGTTGAAAGAAATGAGGCCATTTGCTTCGAACTCCCTCTTCTTCCCTGCTCTTCATATTACACCTCCCCCCACCCCAACTGTTTTCTATCACTATCTCCTCCACCCATATCTCACATAATAAGGTCCTTCTTGCCAAGGTTAATTCCTAAAGGCCAAGAACTCCCACAGGATACAGGACATCACGAGAAGTACTATTTCCTACTAGATCAGACCATAGAGTGATGCCTGTTCTGGAAATAGCAGTGAGAAGGATGTCTTTGCACAAGATTCCCTGCATTAAAATCCACATAATTTGTAGATCACAGCCTTCTTCAATTATGAAGGACAACATCAACAATTCCTCTACATGCACTGATGATCCCATTTTATTTCTTCTCCAAGAGATTGTGCCTGCCCCCACCATCCTCCCCATTCTCTCACTTCATTCTCTCCCTTTCTACTAATGCTTTTTTAATGACCATGCCTCCTTCATCCTCAAAAAACTCTTAACTGATCTATCCATTTCTGCTTGATATTGCCATATCTCTCTCCTCCCCTTTGAAACCAAATTCCTTGAGAACATCATGTGCCTTTATTTCTTTTCTCATTATCATCTTAACTGTCTGTAGTCTGGCTTCTGAACTTTTCCTTCAAAGAAGTTGTTCACTCTAAAGTTACTAATGATCTCTTCTTAATTGTTAAATCTAATGGCTTCTTTTTAATCCTTATTCTTTTTAAATTCTGCAAATAATGATTGCCCTCTTCTTGATAATCTAGATTTTTTTTTGTGTGTGTAACACTATTCTCTCCTGGTTCTCCTCCCATATAAAGGACTGTTACTTCTCAATTTTCTTTGTTGAATCTTCATCTAGGTCATGCCCTCTAACTGTAGGGATCCTTGAAAGTTCTATCCTGGACTCTTTTTTTCTTCTCCTTCTATATTATTTCACTTGGTGATCTGATGGTGATTTTTAAAACAGCTTGTACTTATATAGCCCTAATTTCTCTACTGACTCTTAGCCTTTCATTTCCAACTGCTACTGAACATCATAAAGTGAATATCCCATATCCTGCAGATATCTTAAATTTAGACTATTCAAAACGGAACTCATTATCTTTTTTTAATTTTTTTTTGTTTTTATTTGCAAGGCATTGGGGTTAAGTGGATTGCCCAAGGCCACACAGCTAGGTATCATTATCTTTTTTACCAAACTCTTCTTCTTCCTAAGTTCTTTATTACTGCTAACTATACCACCATCCTCCCAATCATGAAGTTGGCAACCTAAGTGTCATCTTCAATTCCTCATTTTTCACCCCACCTATCTAATCTGTTGCTATAACCTGTCATTTTTCCTAATCCCCTTTATTTCTAATGTTTTACCTTTGTTGATTATTTTCAATTTATCATATATGTGTATAATTACACATATATAGAAAAATATCTATCTGTCTATTATCTATTTATGTATCTTTGTTTATACATAGTTGTTTGCATGCTGTTTTACCCACCAGGTTGTGAGTTCCTTCAGAGCAGATACTATCTTTTTTTTTTTTGTTTTGTTTTGTATCTTCAGCTTACCATATGGTAGGTGCCTAATAAATGATTATTGACTGACAAAGAAGAATTGCTATTGAGAAGGTACTAACTCTGGACATCATGTCACGTGAATTTCTAATGCAAAATGAAGTTATCAAAATGAAGACACTGATTATATGACTGGAGTCTGAAGAAAATTTTTTGAAGGTGGGGACAAAAAAATAGTGCACAAAATTTTCTTGGCAGAATGAAATGGAAACCAACACTCAGCATCAGGACACAACCAATTGGTATGTGGTAGTCAAATATATACTGAATCTACCTATCAAAGGGAAGGTAGATTTGTTCTTGTAAAAGCTAAAATCTATTGAACTAATGTCAAGAAATAGCTTCTGAAAAAGCTGTGTATTGGTAGATTGAATGATAAAGAATACTCATATATATATATATCAGAATAAGCTTGAAAATTAATAATAATAACAAGCTTTAAAATCAATCTAATATTTTGTTTCTAAATTAAATTTTATATATTTATATATTTTTCAAATTACAGACATCTCTTTTCTCTTCTTTTTAATCCTCCCTCTGCCACTAGAAAAGAGAAAAAAGTCAAACTTTAAATAAATATGCATAGTCAAGGAAAATAGACTTTTCTAAGAAAGTTTTCTGTGACAGTAGGAAGGTGTTCACCATACCTTTATTTGGACTGCTCAATTTCTCCAACTATCTCTGGTGTATTTACACTATTTGGAATTAATTATAGTTTATTTGAAATACTAGCTGGAGAATGTAAACAAGTTAGGATTCGGGGTGGCTAGTGAGGCAGTAGGTAGAACATTGGCCTTGGAGTCAGGACTACCTGAGTTCAAATCTGACCTCAGACACTTAATAATTACCTACCCGTGTGGCCTTGGGCAAGCCACTTAACCCCATTGCCTTGCAAAAACTAAACAAAAAAAGCAAACAAACAAAAAAACCAAGTTAGGATTCTACTTTTTCAAAGTTTGGCTCTCCATAGCCTGTTTTGGTACAGGTCTCACACCGACTGTGTGGAAGTCTAGGCTCAGAATTGAACCAAAATGAGACATTTATTAAACATCTAGCCTTTAACAAGAGGAATTTATTCAGTGATATCACAGAAAAATATTGATTTGGCAAAGATATAACATACTTGAATAAAAAGAAATAGAGAAAAAGAAAGAAAGGGAAAATAGCATGCTTCAATCTGTATTCAGATAGTTATCAGTTCATTCTCTGTATATGGGTAGCATGCTTTATCATGAGTCCTATGGGATTGTCTTTGGATCAATTTATTGCTGGGAACAGTTAAGTCATTCATAATTTATCATCTTACAGCATTGTTACCATGTACAATGTTCTTCTGGTTCTGCTAATTTCAATTTTCATTACAAGTCTTTTCAGGTTTTTCTGAAACTTGCCTGCTCATGATTTCTTATAGCACTATAATATTCCATTATAATCATCACAACTTGTTCAGACACTCTCCTGTGGTTTATTTTTTTTTAAAGAAAAACTTGCTGATTATCAAAGTTGTCCATCATTGAAATAGGTTGCCTTGGATGTTAGCACCTGGAATTGCCATTTGAGTAATATGTACACTTGGCTACCATCAAGGGATTGGCTAAGGTGTAATTATTTCATATAGAAAACTGAATTGTCATTGAAAATCTTTAAATAGAGGCTGTATGACTATTCTTCAGGAATACAGCCTAGAGGATTCATGTTTCAGACAGAGGCTAGATGAAAAACCCTATTATTTTATAATCCTGTTTAAACCTTACAATCCTTATTTTGACAAGTTTAAACATTAACTTGTAGTCTAATTAAGAGGGGCAGCATGACATAGTAGAAAGGCCTATGGACTTTTTTTTTTAGATTTTTCAAGGCAATGGGGTTAAGTGACTTGCCCAAGGCCACACGGGTAGGTAATTATTAAGTGTCTGAGGCCAGATTTGAACTCAGGTACTCCTGACTCCAAGGCCAGTGCTCTATCCACTGCACCACCTAGCTGCCCCTACCTATGGACTTCTGAGATTAAAATGCTGTAAGACCACAACCAAGCAACTTAATTTTTTTCGATTTCTTCATATGTAAAATGGAGGTGGCAGTATCAGGATTCCTGCAAGGATCAAATGAGATAATTTGCTTCAAGTAGTTTATAAAACGTTAATTTACTACATAAACATCAACTGCTTTTCATTTGGAATGACATTTTTCAAGAAGGAGTGCTTGCTTGGAGAGTACATTCAATCCTGCTGCTGTCCCATCTCTGATGCCACCAGTGCACACCTGCCTTGACAAGTTCTACATGGCTTAGCAACCACATTTAGCTGCTGCCTATGGAGTCTGTCAGCTTCACACTGAGAATCTGGCTTGTGTGTAGTAATGATGGGACACTTTTATCTTCTATTCATCCCTTCAGGGGGTATTTTTGCACTCAAAGGAGTTGGAAGAAAAGAATTTACTAGCATGATTTATGGCTTATTGGTTTTCAGTGAAAAGATTATGAGACTGACATCTTCGGAAAAAATGATTCAAATGTGCCGAGATAATGTAATCATTTTTTCTCCCTAGGCTGATTGATGGATGGAAAAGTCATAGCTCCAGGAACTGGTTGTCATACTACCAACTCCAGTATTACTTTGGTAGATATTTTGAGGTAGCCTTGCAAACAAGTTTTTTTTTTTTTAGGGTTTTTTTTTTGTGTGTAAGGAAGTGAGGTTAAGTGATTTGACCAAGATCACACAGCTAGGCAATTATTGTGTCTGAGGCTGGATTTGAACTCAGGTTCTTCTGACTCCAAGGCCGGTGCTCTAGCCACTGTGCCACCTAGCTGTCCTTGCAAACAAGTTTCTTAAGTCAATAGATTTATGAAATGCTTTTTGGTCCCCCAAATTTGTATTTCTTCTATGTACATTTACTGTCCTAGTTATATCAAACTAGAGATCTCCTCTTATACTAATTCTCCTTAGATGACATCTAGAGGGAGGAAGGGAAAGGGGCAAATTCCTATACATGTAACCCTGAAAATTCACCATAGGCTTAACAGTATATGGACATTATGACTATGTGTAATTATATACATAGGTATACACATATGTATATTATATGATATTGAATCCCAATTCAGGTTTTCTATGGAGTAATTATACCAAAAATTGACAGTGAAAAGGTTTATATGTTATTTAAATGACAATTCTTATCCTATTTAGGCTGGACAGAGCCTATGGATCCTAATCTCTTCCATTTCTCCCCCACCTAATTTCTCCATCACACCCTTTAATTAATTTATTTATTTTTGGTCATTCTTAAATTTATTCATAAGTACCCTTTCAGGGGCAGCTAGGTGGTTTATTGGCTGCAGCACTGATCCTGGAGTCAGAGGGACCTGAGTTCAAATATAGCTCCAGATACTCACTACTTAGCTGTGTGATCTTGGGCAAGTCATTCAACCCCACTGCCTTGTGAAAACCAAAAAAATAAAAGTATCTCTCAGTCATACACACACTGGAATTTCTTAAACCAAAGTTGTTTCAGTATGTGCTAATTGGCATCAGAGGGTCTAGGTTCAAATCTCAGATGCCAGAATGCAAGACTTCATGGGACTTGGAATTTGGTGGGATTTTGTTTTTTAAAAATTGAGATAATGGGGCAGCTAGGTGGGGGGTGGCTAGGTGTCACAGTAGATAGAACACCAGCCCTGGAGTCAGGAGTACCTGAAGTCAAATCTGGCCTCAGACACAATAGTTACCTACCTGTATGGCCTTGGATAAGTCACTCAACCCCACTGCCTTGCAAAAAACCTAAAAAAAAATTGAGATAAGCAATGAATCTGATTCCTTTCCCCTCCCCCTAAACTGAAGGAACCTAGGGAGAATTATACTTTCCCTTCCCCCATGTGTTGAGATGGGGCAATGTTTGTTCTTTTTATACATTTGAAATAAATAATTTTTGGTAAAATCTAACTTGTTAAGTTATTAAATGAAATTGGGGTGCTGGGAGCCTTAAAATTGGGAGAAATTCATGGAGGATAGATCTAGTGGCCAAACTTCCTCCCCCCTTAAAGGCACTAGGGATTATTAGGCAAGGGAGTACTGGTAAATGTTTAACAACAGAATTTCTGGAAAAACTGTTTTTACATACACACATACTTAATTGTGTATCTATGTATCTATGTATCTATGTATCTATCTATACACACACATACAAATATAATACAACGTACTTTTAAGTTTAATCTGCATTATTTTTACTCTCTCTCTTAAAATTTTAGACCATTAACAAAGCAATAAATCAACCCTGCTTTTTGTAGCATTTACCAATTTCCAAATCATAAATACTCACACTGAATATTAATAATTATCTCTCACCAGCCTATACAGTCGGGTTCTAGAATATTTCAGGCAGGGGTGTCAATAATTAATTATTGACAACATCTCATGAACACTTGTAATTGAACCAGAAATATTTGTCTTATTATTCCTAAATTCAGTTCAACATGATTAGAATCTTTGATCCTACTTTTAAGTATTCTGCTCCTGTTCTTTTATAAAGGCTTGTTTGGTCTTTAGAAAGTGGGGGAAGTAATACAGGAAGTGGGAATCAGAAATTCAAAGCTCGTTAGTGTAGTGGAAATGCCATTAATTTCACTTATGTCTGTTGGCCCCTGAAGGTAGAAAGGAGGATGTGCTTAATTATTCATAGGGAGAATTCACATTCCAAGACCTATTGGAAAAATCTCAGCACAGTTTACAAAGGCACCAGTGGTCTAGAGAAATTGTTTACAAGATATTCTTTGTAGGATTAACTCATACCATTAGATGGCGAAATTGATCCACTGAATGTGACTGTTGCAGTTGGATTCTGATTATATTGGGGAAATTCAGCTTTATCAAAGCTGAAAACAGATTTCCCTAATAATAAAATGATAGAGCATAAAAACTGGGTTCCTTAGAAGTTTTAACAACCAGTGTAAAGAGCAGAAGACATAAATGTTTGCAATTTCATTTTAATTTCTTTCTACCTTTAGAGTTTATTACCTTTCAAATCAAACAAATATATGCCTAGATATAATTATAAACAAAAATAACAATAGTTGATTTGAAGACTGGGAGAGAACTGCAGAGTGATGTCTTCCACAGGTCTTGAGTGGTGAAAGACAACCCCATCTAAATAGGTTGCACAGTAGATAGTTGGGAGGAGTGAAGAAGAGTGGAATTCAAATATGGCTATGACATTTACCAACTGTGTCTCTGGACAAGTTCCTTGAACCTTATCTACCTCAGTTTTATCAATTGTATATTGAGAAGTATAGTAGCACCTTCCTAGGCTTGAGAGGTTCAAATGAAACAATATTTATATAAAGCCTTTGCATAGTGACTGACATATTACTACTTATTCCCCTCCTTCCCTTTCTTACTTTTCATAACTGTATAGATTCTGTCCATTTCCTCTCTCTCCCCTCTCCCAGTCTTTGGAATTTTCCTAGAGAGGGATTGGTTCTAGCTTCCTTTTAAGTCTTAGAGGTATACACAGAAATATCACAGCTGGTTGTGCAGATATAGCCACAAGCTGCATCTTAATTATATTCTTTTCTCCAATCCAGTAATGCTTAGTATTAGAAGAAAATTTGGTTGGAGCTATGCAAGGCATTATGGTTTATGTGATGGAAACATTTGAACAGTGTGTTTTTTTCCTCTCACATTTTATATTTTTTTGTTGTTGCTATTATTTATTCATTTTAATCATGTTTGAGTCTTCATGGTCCCCCTTGAATTTTTCTTGGCAGATTTGGGAGTGGTTTGCCATTTCCTTCATCAGCTCTTTTTACAGAGGAGGAAACTGAGACAAACACGATTAAGTGACTCAAGATCACACAGCTAGTATGAGGCTGGATTTTAAACTCAAGAAGATAAGTTTTCCTGACCCTTGGCCTGGTACTCTTTCCATTGCACCACCTAGATGCCATTATTTTTTCTAATTATCATTATTGGCACTTGATAATGAGTGTACTTGTCTATTTATTCAGAACATTTTAGACTTTATTATTTTCAAGATAAGACAACATTCATATTTCTATACTAGACTCTGTGAGATGGAAGGACAGAGCATTAAAATGATCCATGTCACTATCTTTATGGAGTTTGTAAACTAATGTTAATCTAGACAGAAAATAAAAATTGTAGTAAACATTCACTGTCTTCTAGAACATGAAAAAAATCGTGAAATTCATGATCTATATTCCTGTGTACATATATCTTAAGAGCTAATTTTCTAAAAATCTTCATTGTTTACAGGCTCTTAATAAATTATAACTTTACCTTTTACAGCTATCTATAAATATAGGTCCATCTAATATTTAATGCAATAACATCTGCTCAAGACTCTAGATTAAATAAATAAATGAGTCTATGAGAATAGGTCATTAAAGCACAATTTATATATTCATTAATTGCCTTTTCCTTGTGTTCGAAATTTAGTAATAAGAAACCAAAGTAATTATTAAAATAAAATTATATACAAGTAGAATTTCTTCTTCTTCTTCTTCTTCTTCTTCTTCTTCTTCTTCTTCTTCCTCCTCCTCCTCCTTTCCTCCTCCTCTTCCTCTTCCTCTTCTTTTCTTTTTCCACTTCTTCCATCTCAATTTAAAATTTACTAGTTTTAAAAATTAATATAGAAAATCACATTAGTTCATAGAAGAGCTTGTAAGGAGTAAGGATTATGCCTTTTATTATTTAAAAAAATTCCCTTTTTAATAAAATTCTTCTCTTAGAAATACTTGTTTAAAACTGAATGTCACTTCAACTGGAGATCCTTTGGAGAGGTGGAGCTCCACTGAAGAAAGGAATGTTTTACTGTTCCTAGGTGTGGGTTCAGGTCCTTCCTGTTCTGTTTTTTTAGTTGGTGAAATAAAATCAGTTCTGCATTTATACTATATTTAGTCTTTTTAGACTGAATGCTTATATGGGGAAGAAATCTTTCTTTGTAGAATCTGAGATGAGATTTTTTTATTCCCCTAGTGAAAATACAAAGAGCATAATTTGAGAGAATTCTCAAGAATAAATTGCTGTCCCTGTAAATCCAGACCATCTCTTAGGGGTCTTGGTGTATATACATGTGATTTTAGTGCTCTCATTTTAATAGTGATTTCCTAAGTTATTATTTCCTCAATATTAAAATTGGTGACTTTTGAATATTTGGAAAAGCTGGAGGCAACCCCACCCTTCAGTCCAATCATGTTTTATTTTAGCTATTTATTCTTTCAGACATTATACTTCTAATCATATCACACATATCAGTTAGCCTGAATCTAATATTGCATTATAGTTGTTACCTCCACCAAAGAGAAGTGGTAAAATCTAGGACATTTCTAGAATGACATTGTGTCAAAGCATAGTGCAGTGATACAGTTACTGAAAGTATCCTTAGCAAAGCCATGAATGGTATCAGAGATTTTGGTATTTAGTCTGGAAGTCTATGCTCTGGCAAGGAGTTTTGTTTCCTTCTACTGTCTTTTATGAACAATATTTGGAAAATTTGCTGTCTAAATGCACTTGGCTCTTTTACCAAGTATTGTCAGGACGCAACTTTTATGTACTGTTTGACTTTCAGTCAACAAATGTATTATTTTAAAAAGTATTTATTTGAGTGTCTCTTGCTGTGTTAAAAGATATGGAATATTGCTACCTTTCAGCTATAGGAAGTTTATATTTAGAAGATTTTTACAATCTTCTTCTTTTTATAGTCAGCAAGAACAATTTAAAATCTAGTCTCAATACTCCTTACTTATTAGTTACTTTCCCAAATCATTAATTCTTCTTTTGATTTTTTCTACAAATTTTCAAAAAAACCCACACATTTAACTGTAAACGCTATATCTGTATCTTGATATATTTTGAATGTTTCTATAATCATAGACAAGATGCTAGAAATGCTATCCAAAATTCTAAGTGAGAATTTGGTAAGAAGCAGGGTAATGCCACACATCCTATTTAGTCTCAGGTTACATACTAGTTACTGAAATGAGGTTTCAAAGCTATTTTGATACCATGTTTTGGAACAATCTCCTCAATGTATTGTTTACACAGAACCCAAGATATATGAACTTTCCTCAGAATGATATTAAACAACCCAGAATGTGAGACATCAGTTAATTAATTGATTGTGTTTTGGAGGGATGATACTTTTTGAGATGATTCTTGAAAGCAGATTTATTGTGCATTCTTCAGTCAATCAATACACATTTATTAAACACCAACTTCGTGCCAGATACTGTACTAGATGGGGGAAATAGAGAGGCAAAAAGGATATTATCCCTGCCTTTATGGAGTTTACATTCTTTCATGAGAGACAGTATGCATATGAATAAATATACACAAAATAAGTACAATGTAAATTGTTTTCAGGGGGAAATATTTAACAACAGGGAGTAGAATAAACTTTGAGTAGGTGAACTCTGAAAAGAGGTCTTGAAGAAAAGAAGGGATTCTTGAGTTTGTAATCTGCGGATCATTCATTAATATAATGCATAATCTTTAGAGCTGATAGTTTGGAGAAATAGAAATAAGAACAAGATTGATAATCAGAAAGTTGGAGTTCCAATCTTGCCTCTTACTTCTCACTACCTGTGTGACTTCCAGCAAGTTATATCAATTCTCTGTATTTTTGCTCATCTGTAAAATGAATGAATTTGACTAAATAATTGTTGTGACTCCTTTTAACTCTCAGTTCTATTTCAGTTTTCTAGCAATTTCTCCCATCATTTTTCTACACTGATATGATGCCAAGAAAGTTCCTGTTCCAACCAATCAGAGTCTTCCTGTGCTGTTCTTGAAATAGATGTTGATTGCTGGATTCCAACAGAAATGCTCTGGGGTATTCCCTCTTTAGTAAGTCTCTCATTTGAAAATAGATAAGTAATTTAAAAAATTACTAGTAGCAGAGAACTCTTTAAAAGCAATCTCTTATTCTTATTCATATCTACTCTCTGCGGGTTTTCTGAGTCAAAGCTCCATAGTTGCATGTTTATTCACTAGACGCTTATTGTGTGTATATATTTGTATGTGTATGTATATATATGTATATATGTGTTGTATGTGTGTATGTGTGTGTATGTATGTGTGAATGTGTGGGTGTGTGGTAGGTATGGGTATAGAAACAAACTTTGTATAAGGTATAAGATTACTGTAAATCTGTACAACAAAATTCAATGTCAGTGTAGCTAAAGTTAATTGGATACTGGGTCCATGCCTTGCATCATCTACAAAATTGGTCATGAAATCCTCACTCCTGAAGTTCTGATGAAAAAGTAAAATAATCTAGTCCATTTTTCATCAGAGCTTCAGGAGTGAATAGATAGTGAATTATACTTGCATGCAAACACTCTGAGGATATCTTATTTTTTGTCAGGAAATGAAGTAGATCTGACTCCAGATGGTACCTGCAGGATACATGGTAATCTTTCTGCACACATTTGTATTTGCATTCATAAGGTATAATGTACTGTGAAGCAAAAGGCTGACTGAGAGCCTTGAGGAAATACCATTATAGTATAATACCATTGAATTACTTTTAGTTGTATCCTGAGCAAGTAACTTGTCAGACAGATTTAAAGGGAGGAAAAGGGGTTTAAAACCCAGTCAAGGAGAGGTATTTGGAAAAAAGAAGAAAGTAGTCAGTGAAATGGAGTCATCCTCCTCTCACCCTTAAAGTTCACTCTATAATGTGGAGATTTATCAGTTCTGTGACATCAGCTTCTTCTATGTAAACTTTGAGATCTTTTTTTTTTTTTGCAAGGCAGTGGGGTCAAGTGACTTGCCTAAGGCCACAGAGCTAGGTAATTATTAAGTGTCTGAGACCAGATTTGAACCCAGGTACTCCAGACTCCAGGGCCGATGCTTTATCCACTGCGCCACCTATCCTCCCCGAGATCTTTTTTAAAAAAAATTTTTAGAAAGGTTTTATTTATCTTGAGTTTTACAATTCCCCCCCAATCTTGCTTCCCTCCCCCCACCCCCCACAGAAGGCATTATGTTAGTCTTTACATTGTTTTTATGTTATACATTGATTTCAGTTGAATGTGATGAAAGAGAAATCATATCCTTAAGGAAGAAACATATAGTATGAGATATAGCAGAATTATTCAGACTGGCCAATATGACAAAAAAGGACAATGATCAATGTTAGAAGGGATGTGGGAAACCTGGGACACTAATACATTGTTGGAGGAGCTGTGAACTCATCCAAGCTTTCTGGAAAGCAATTTGAAATTATGCCCAAAAGGCAACAAAAATGTGATCCAGCAATACCACTACTGAATCTATACCCTGAAGAGATTATGAAAAAGGGTAAAAAAAATCACCTGTACTAAAACGTTTGTAGCAGCTCTGTTTGTGGTGGCAAAGAAATGGAAACTGAGGGAATGTCCATCAATTGGAGAATGGCTTAACAAACTGTGGTATATATATGTGATGGAACACTATTGTTCTATTAGAAACCAGGAGGGATGGGAATTCAGGGAAGCCTAGAAGGATTTGCATGAAGTGATGATACTGAGTGAGATGAGCAGATACAGAAGAACATTGTATGCCCTAACAGCAACATGAGAGTGATGATCCTTAATGGACTTGCTCATATAACAGGGCAACAATCAGGCACAATTTTGGGATATCTGTGATGGAGAATGACATCTGTATCCTGAGAAAGAATTGTGGAATTGAACAAAGTCTAAAGACCTTTAATTAAAACTTTGAGCTTCATCTGAGACCTGTATTTGAAGGTCAAATTTTCTGTTCAGCTCTGGTAGTTTCAACGGGAACATTTGAAATTCCCCTGGTTCATTAAAAGTCCATATTTTCCCCTGGAAGAGGATGTTCAGTTTTGCTGGGTAGTTGATTCTTGGTTGCATTCCAAGCTCTTTTGCCTTCTGGAATATTATATTCCAAGCCCTGTGAGCCCTTAATGTAGTTGCTGCTAAGTCCTGTGTGATATTTAAATTGTGTCCTTCTGGCTGCTTGTAGTATTTTCTCTTTGACTTGGGAGTTCTGGAACTTGGCTATGATATTCCTGGGGATCTCTTTCCAGGGGAGATAGGTAGATTCTCTCAATTTCTATTTTGCCCTCTGCTTCTAGGATATCAGGGCATTTTTCCTGTAGGATTTCTTTAAAAATGAGGTCAAGGCTCTTTTCCTGATCATGACTTTCAGGTATCCCAATAATTTTTAAATGATCTTTACTGATTCTGTTTTCAAGGTCAGTTGTTTTTTCAATGAGATGTTTCACATTTTCTTCTAATTTTTCCTTCTTTTGATGTTGAAGTATTATGTCTTGACTTCTTGTAAAGTCATCAGCTTCCTTTAGCTCCATTCTACATCTGAAGGAAGTATTTTCCTCAGAGAACTTTCTTATCTCCTTTTCCATCTGGCCAGTTTTGCTTTTTAAAGCGTTCTTCTCTTCAATAACTTTTTCAACTGTTTTATCCATTTGACTTATGCTGGTTTTTAACATGTTATTTTCTTCAGCATTTTTTAGGATTTACTTGACTAAGCTGCTGACTTCTTTTTCATGTTTTTTTCCTGCATCTCTCTCATTTCTTTTCCCAATTTTCTTCTATCTCCCTTACTTAATTTGGGGTTTTTTTGGTACACCTCACTGGGACCTTTATTCCTCCAAGGGCATATGCTCTCTTGCCTGTGCTTTGATATGTAGATGACCACAGGCACTCTCCTTTGCCCTGGAGCTGTGAGGAGGGTCCCTGCTATCTTAGTATGGAAGGGTGTGGGAAAACAGCAGAGTCCTGCCCCAGGGAGAGCAGAGAGCTTTTTACTGGCTCCCCTGATCCCCTTACTGCCTGTGGGCTGTTCTCTAGAGGTGCAGGCCGGTTTCCCCTGATTCTTGCTGCCGGTTCTGTGGCTGGTGCTCCTTACTCCACACTCATTCTGGTGTTGCAGAATTCTCTCATGGCCCCTTCAAACTGTTGCTGGTGATCCTTGGGCTGGGCTGGGCTGGGCTTGACTAAGTGGCCACGGCTTTTTTCCAACCCCTGGTCTTGGTGAAACACACCTTTTCTGCAGAAATTCTAAGTTATCTTGGACTGGGAAAATGTATCACTCAGGCTTTCTTTGGGTTCTGCCTCTTTAAATTTTTGCTAGAGTCATAATTTGCTGGCTTTTTAGAGTTTTGGGAGGAAGGAGTTTCTGGGAAATGCTGCCTTCTTGCTACCATCTTGACTCCCCCCACCATGATCAATCTTAATGGACTTGCTCATTTCATCAGTGCAACAATCAGGCACAATTTTGGGGTATATGAAATGGAGAATACCATCTGTATCCAGAGAAAGAATTGGGGAATTTGAACAAAGACCAAATGTTTAAATGTTTAAAAAAAGTTATCTTATTATATAATTTTGTTATCTCTTATACATTATTTTTCTTCCTTAAGGTTATGATTTCTTATCATATTCAACTTAGATCAATGTATACTATCGAAACAATGTAAAGACTAATATGTTGCCTTCTGTAGGGGGTGGGGGGAGGGAAGTGAGATTAGGGGAAAAATTGTAAAATTCAAAATAAATAAAAAAACTTCTTTATTACAGAATAAGGAAATTTCAGCTCTTGTACATGCTATATATATATACCGAGCTATTGTACTTGCTCTCCATTGTATGTCAATAACACTGAAGCACATTCCCTTAGTTTTAGTATTTCTGTTCATAAGGCTATAGAGCTAGAGATGAAAGTTATATCAGAGGTTATCTAGTCCAACCCTTTCCTGCATTAAATGAAGTTAAGTGACTTGCCAAAGATCTCACAGATAGTAAGCATCAGAGGTAATATTTGAATTCAAGTCCTCCAACTCCCTAGCCTTGACTTTCATTGTACTGAAGTACAATGTCAATGTTCGTGAAATTTCCGCATAGAAAGGGATCCCTGACACCCTTCTGGGCCCTGAGAAATTCCTTAGAAATATAACTTTGGCCAGGTGTCACTGGGTCTGAAAATAGTCTGATAGGACCCAAGCTCTAGACCCTAGTGGTTACAGATATACCATAAAATTGTCTAAAGATTTACAAAGCACCCTTGTTAGCCTAATTATTTTGCTGTGTCTATTAAATTCCAGGACTGCCTCCCTCTTCCCCAGATGTGGCTAGAAACATAAAATAGTAAATTTCACTCCCTTAAACTTGTGGGAAGCCCCCAAATATGTGACTCCCTCTGTCTCAGGAAATATGTTCAGACATTGCACAAAGACCCTGACCCCTTCTCACCCCATCTATATGGAACCCTATGTTTACATATGTATATGACAAGACAATATATCTAACTGCTGTCTTTGTTTCTGTATCCTGCTTACTCTCAATACCGCCCCGCTCCAAACACTATAAAAACCCTAACCCTTGAACACTCAGGTACTGTCTGATTTGTGTATTCTTCATCCCCAGGCAGTCATCATTGGGAATAAAGATCTCCAAACTTATCAAATTCTGGTCTCTGTCTTGCTCTTTGGGTTCAACAGTACTATCTACCCTACCATTCCACAGAGAAGGTAGAGTTTTAGAATGGGTATAAACATATTCTTCCCTCTGTGATCTCTTCCTCATCTAGAGATTCTCATTCTTTGTAACTTAAGGGGTACAGAGTTACTAGCAACATCATTGTTCTACATCATTGTTTCTACTTAACTATTTCCTTGTTTCTTTTCCCAATGGTCCTTTGTAGAGCTATCCACCCAACAAGCTAAAACCATATGAAGGTTCATTGCTCACCTGATAGATTACTTTGGTAGGGTGAGTGCCCTAGCTTTCCAAGGAAATTGAGACCACAAAACAGCATAGGTCCTATTACAACCATCTGTTTCACCCTTTATTGAAACCTGTCAGTCCTGGGTGATAGGATACATAAAATATATTACTAATGACAAGACTGAAGTCTTATCTCAAAGTCTGTAGACTGGGATAGAGAATACCCTCATCAAAAGCTATCTGTTTTAGCATTTTAGGGGGAAAGTTTCTAAAATGTGGAAGCTGGGTTGGGCAAAATCATGACCAATATATTTTTCAGTGCATATGATAACATAATTTAGACTCCCTCCAAAAAATTAGATGATGGTGTGTTATAAAAATCTGCCATTGTGAGGGGTGGCTAGGTGGCACAGTGGATAAAGCACCAGCCCTGGAGTCAGGAGCACCTGGGTTCAAATCTGGTCTCAGACACCTAATAATTACCTAGCTGTATGGCCTTGGGCAAGCTACTTAACCCCATTTGCCTTGCAAAAAAAATCTGCCATTGTGGACTAAGATAGTCCCCCCAAGTCTGACCCTTGGAGATCAATTTTCAGTTGTATATAAGCCCGACCTAGATCACTGAGTTTTAATCAGTGGAAGCCTGGACCACATTTTTGGTTATCATCAGGAACCTTCCCATTATAGATTTAGGGTAACTTCTTTGTTTCATTTGCCTAGCTACTCAAACATATATCTTTTAAAACAACAACAAAGGCAAGCAAAAAGGAACATAGGAACTGACCTTGCATAATGATGCAAAACTTACATAGTAATTTTCCTCACACTGAGTCCTCATAATCACCCCATGAGGTCAGCACTACCTGTGATATTATTCTAGTTTTGTTGATGAAGACACTTAGGCCAGAAGTGAAGACACTTTAGGCCAGAAACTGAGATGAAATGTTTATTCATTGACATATGGTTAATAAGCAACAAAGCCAGGAATCAAGGTAGTGAAAAGAATAGAGTGTTGGTCTGAAATCAGGGAGACTTAGGTTTAAATTCAGCCTCAGATACTTATAAGTTGTTGTGATTCTAGATAAATCACTTAGATTCTGTTTTCCTGTTTCTGTATCTGTAAAATGAAGAAAACAATAGGATCATGACCCAGAGTTGTGAGGAGCAAATAAAATCATTTTTTAATTTTTCTATTTATTTTGTATTTTATTTGCCCCCAATTTCATGTAAAAACAATTTTTAATATTCATTTTTAAAATGTGAGTTCCAAATTCTCTCTCTTCCTTCCTCCCTCCCCATGGTGTATGTATAGATATATCCATGTATGTATATATATATATATATATATATATATATATATATATATATATATATATACACATATACACACACACACACACACACACACACACACACACACCCTCCCTTCGGTGTATGTGTGTGTTGTATGTGTGTGTGTGTGTGTGTGTATACATGTTTAGCCATACAAAAATTTTCTCTTATCCCCATTCATTTATTCCCTCTATCTCATATCTCTTTCTCCAGTGCATTTAAATATGTCCAGGCCTCTATATAAGGGGGGAAATGCTACTTAGGAGCCAATTCTACATCTTAGTGATATCTTGAACTTTTCCAAGGACTATTGTCCTAGAGAGATCATAGTTGTTTAAAATATGAGATTTACCAGGTAAATGACCTTACAAGATGGTTACTTTAAAAAGTAACATGAAAATGATTACCTTTAGCCTATCTTGCAAATAAATTACTAGAAGATCTGCCAGGAGTGCCTGTAACAAGTGAGAGGGACTGGACAGGGATCATCATAGGGTTAGTCTTAGTTTCATTCTTTGTCTTTGCTCCACATTTTGGTATACCATTTATATTTAAGATCCTCATTTGTCAATATTGATTTCCCATACTTACTGTTCCCAGGAATACTTCCTATCCCATGTCTATCCTGTGTCTTATTCCTAGTGACCAAAACCCACCTTCTTCCAAGGAGAGAATTAGGTAATCTGATAAACTCATTGTAGTAATGTGCTAGTAGGAAAAGGCTATAGGAGCTCCTCAGGGTCCTCTCTCAACTTCTTAGATTATACGTATTCATTATTAGAAAGCCTTCTGGAGGATATAAATAATGTCCTTTTAATCTTTCTAATTTTATTGTTTTTACTGATATAAACAAAACAAATTAATAACAATGTATAAACCAATACAAGTGAGTCTGATATAAAATCTCCATGGCAACAAAGAGAAATATATATGATGTATATTCACACCTAGCATGAATATATTATATAGTTATATAAGTGTGTATGTATACATATACATAGACACATATATATCCATATCTATCTATCTATCTATCATCTATCTATCTATCTATCTATCTATCTATCTATCTATCTATCTACAGTTATAACTCATTTATATTAGGGACTTTTAACCTTTCAATTGTGTCATGAACTCCTTCAACAGTCTGGTAAAGCCCATAGCTTTTGAATTTTAATGCTGAAGAAAACTTTTGAAAGTCCCTTGGATTGCAAGAAGATCAAATGAGTCAATACTTAAAGAAATTATTTCAGACTATTACTGGAAGGTCAAATAATGAAGCTGAAGCTTAAGAGCTTTGGCTACATAATGAGAAGATAGTATTCATTGGAAAAGACCCTGATGTTGAAAAAGATCAATGAGATGGATAGATAGTGTCATGGAAACAGTAAATATGAACTTGGATAGACTTCAGGAGATTGGAGATAATAGAGGATAGAAGGGATTGGCATGCTATGATCCAATGGGATCAGGAAGAATCAGCTACAAGTGAATAACTCAACAGCAACAACAGCACCACCTAGAGATCTCTTCTCAGAATAATATTTTTAAATTAATAAAATGTAGATAATTACAAAGAAAATAATGATATTGAAATACACTTTTGAAGAGGACCATGACATCAGGAAGATGATCCCATGACATATTTTTAAGCTTCATGCATTTCAATTTAAGAATTCCTGATGTATATCTATCAATATATTTATCTGTTTCTATCTCTCATCTGTTTGTCTCTAATAATTATAGTTCTTTAAAACATTATATTCTTTTTACACCAAAAAAAAGTTTATACCAAAAACTGTTTTTCCCTTAAAACTTTGCTGAGTCCAGATTTAGTCCAAATTTCTCATTTTAAAGGTAAGAAAACTGAAGCCTTAAGTGATTTATCCAAGGTAAATTAGAACTTTATCTGTATCTTGCCACTCAGGCAGTTAAATGGCACATGTGGATAGAGCAGTGGCCTTGGAATCAGGAGGGCAGAAGTTCAAATTCTGCCTCACACACGTGACACTTACTAGCTGTGTGACCTTGGGCAAGTCACTTAATCCTGATTACCTCACATCCAGCACCATCTTCAGTCATCCTGATTCATATCTGGTCACTGGAACTACATGACTCCAGAGGAGAAAGTGAGTTTGGTGACTTTGCACAACTCTCTCTAACTTAAATCCAATTCACTTTGCATGTCATGGCATCATCTTCCTGATATCATGGTCCTCTTCAAAAGCAAAGGCCAACAACAGCAACAGAAATAGGCAGATTTGGAGTAAATTCAGGGATCTGTCCTCTATACCAGGAACTTTCCCCAAATACTTTTAAATGATATCAAATTCTATTGTTTTCTTTTTCTTGATTCCTCTAAAAACAAAAGAAATAATTAACACTTATCACCTAGAGTGTTTAGAACAGTCTGTTAAGTAGGATCTCACACTCTAACTGTAGGAAATGCCAGTAGTTAAATGACACTAGCTCAAAGTATATTTGATATTTTCAGGATCCCACCTCAGACAGAGACTAGCTGTGAACCCAGGCAAATCATTGAACCTCTTTGTGCCTTAGATTATTTAAATGTAAAGTAGAGATGGTAATAGCATGGACCTCACAGAAATATTGTGAGATTCAAATGAGTTTACATATGTGAAAGGCTTTACAAATTTCAAGTGCTAATAAATGTGCACTGCTATGATGATGGTCTTGATCTATGATTTCACTGATGAGTGATCTTTCCATTGGTACCCAATACATTATCAAGCCTATTTATCTTTTGGAACTCTTACCCATGGCCTTCAAGTCTTCTATAGGGAATATGCCCAATAAGGATTCAGAATATTAAAGTTAGAAGAGACCTCAGAAGTCATCTCACTCAATGCATAGCAGAAAAGAAATCTTCTCAATCATCTCCTCCCAAAGTGATCATTTAACTTCTATTTGAATATAAGTAAAGAACAACTCTCTATGCAGTATAATATCTAGGTTACCAATTTCTTATTGTTCACTCTTGCTAACTGATTGGTCTAGCTCTCTTTCCAATAAAATGCATTAAAAATAAATTTTTATTGATAACTTTGTTTTTATATCCTCTATATTTGCCAATATATTCTCCCTCTTCTCAGAGAGAACTTCCTTAACAAGAACATTCTGGGCTTCACACCTCTTCCTCCCCACTCCTGTAGAGTTGCAACCTCAGAACATCCTTGGTCAGAAAACTGGCAGGTTTTTATGTCTGCTTGCTTATGCTCAAATTGGCAGAATATTTCTCCTAATGCAGGAAGTTTCTGGCTTTTTGATTATTTTGGTGTTTTTTTTAAAGAGCTAATCTGGATAAGGACATAATGAATGGATAGTGTGCCAGGCCTGAGTCAGGAAGATCACAGTTCAAATCTTACCTCAGATACTTATTAGCTGTATGACCCTGAAAAAATCATATTAATTCTGTTTGTCTCAGTTTCCTCATCTATAAAATCTGGAGAAGCAAGTGGCAAACTACTCTAGGAGCAATGCAAAAGAATTCAGCAAATAGCATCCCAACTTAAAACAAAAAAATTGAATAATGCCATTGTTATTTCTCTTTGAATTCCTGGATCATTAATTGATCTTATTCCTTCTTTAGTGTTTTGATAGAATATAATGTCAAAAGATAGGTTCATCTATGACCTTTCATGTCACTATCTTAAGCAGAAGACTCCATTAGTGACCTTAAATATATTTAGATTCCTTCCCTTAAATAATCTGAAAAATCGATCCCTTTAAAATTTAAAATCCAGTAAGAATTTTCTCTGTATATATATATATCTATATATCTATATATATCTATATATATCTATATATGTATATAAAATCTATATATCTATATAAAAATATTTTTAGCTAGATGGTTCTTTTCTTTCTAACCTCAATTTAAATACCATTTTTACTTTCTTATAGCATGTAAGTATCAAAGTATCCTAGTTTCAATGTGGTGATCCCATTTCTATTGATAAAATTGATTCATTATAGAAGTACTAGCAAACGTGTTCCATTTTGTATCTATTTGTTGTAATCTTTTCAATTTTATCCAGGGGAAGGAAGGAGATTGGGAGGAATAAGCCCTTTCTGCTCTTACCCTATTGTATATGAAGATAGGTGGAAACATAATCTTGACCTTTTGCCCTTTCTCAACTTTGGATTTCTAAAGCAAAATGCAGGAAAGGAAAAAAGGGGAACTCAAGGTGATCACATCAAAGAGCTAAATCTTGATGAAGTAGGAAAATGGACCTTTTGTTGTTAAGGGTTAAAGAATGAGAGGAGAAAAGAAGAGAAGAGAAAAGAAGAAGTTGAGAGGAGAAAAGAAGGGTTGAACTGGACCCTTCTGAACTATAACTGCCAAGGTTCCTTCTAACTCTGAAATTCTGTGCGTCTGAAGAACCACTATAGGGAATGACTTAAGGAGTCCATGAGGAAATAATTGAGATGTTTGAGCACTAGAAAGGACCAAAATGAGACATAAAGACATCAATTTATTAAAAAAAATCAAAACCAATCTTTTTTCTGTTTCATTTTCTTCATATACTTGCTCACTTATCCATCTCTTTGTTTCATTATCTTCTGACCAATTCATTTCAAACAAATACAAAATAAGAAAAGAAAAAAATAACATTTCCATGAAGAACATAAAGAAGATGCCATATAAAATAATAAATTTCCATTTGACACTCTTTTTTGGGACCTATGTTATATTACATATAGTTTTCAAAGTTACCTAGCTTTTCTATGCATTCCTCTAGGTTTTCTTTTGTTCTCTGCTGTATACTTTTCCTTTTATTTTTTCTCCCTCTCTTCTCACCTTGTCCTAGAGAAGCTACAATTAAACACACATGTGTGTATATGTATACATGAATATGTATACATATTTATAAACGAGCATATTCATTCATGTAAGACTATACTATATATGTTACTACTTGAAGATGGATAGCATCTTCCTTCATTAGGTCCAAGTTCTTCCATGTTTTTTTTAAATAAACTTGCTCATCATTTTTTATATCACATAGTACAATCATGGTAAGATGAGCAATTCTAATGTTAAAACTTACTTTTTGAAATTGCAGATGTATCTGCTAAACAGAACTATATGGTTATTCACACATGTTTTCGGGAAGTACATTTTCATAATAGAATTTTAATTTAATTTAATAATAGAATTTAGATTGTAGATTTTAAGATAGAAGGGACCTCAGAGGTATTTTAGTGCAACCCTTTCATTTTAAAGATGAGAAACTTGAGGTGACTTGACTAATGGGCAATAAACAAAAGATCCAGGATTAGAAGCTAGCTCCTCCTCAGATGGTTCACTTTCTGCTCTTCCACAAATTGCAAAATTCCATTGTAGGCTCATAGATTTAGAGCTGGAATGAACTTTAGTTAGCAAGTCAAAGCCTCTCATTTAATTGAGAAGGAAATTTGAAAGCCAAAGAGGTTAATTGACTTTTCTAGGCAATATCTAGGCAAACTAGTACCAACAATTAGTATTTGATATGGGATTCAAACCTAAGTCTTTCAGAAAGCAAAACTAGCTTTCTATCCATTACACCATGCTACTTCTTAAGTCAACAAGCATTTAGTAAGCAATTTTTATATGTCAGACATTGTGCTGAATGCTGAGAATACAACAAAAGGCAAATACATGATCCCCCAAGGAGCTCACATTCTAAAGGAAGAGACAACATAAAAATAACTTTTTACATCTTAGTGTACATTCAGTGGTAAGTTGAAAGTAATCTCAGAGGAAAGGCACTAACAGTAAAGCTGGTATGGGTTTGGCACTGGAGAGAAGTGGGAAAGTCTTCTTTTAGTAAAAGTGGGATTTGAGTGAAACCTTGAAGAAGGTTTGGGAAATCAGGAAGCATAGCTGAGGAGGGAGAACCTTTCAAGCATTACCCACATGAGAAATTCTGCCATTTTGGGGACTGCTTGGCTTAGAGGAGTTATAGCTCTTTTTAAGAGAAATGAAATGAGATGCTGGGACACAGAGAGCAAATTTTGGGGGGGGGGTCCTATCTTTTACTTGATTCATAATTTATGGGACAAATGCCACTTAAATACATTTTGGAGATCTCTCAAGGTATGAAGAGAAAGCTTTATTCATTTCTCGAGGAACAGGCCGCAATCAATTACAGAGATTGAGGCAAAAGCAAAAGGCCCAAGAATCGCATTTATCTTAACTCTATTCCTAACCCCCACTGACCCACCTTCATTAATGAGGAATGTGGTTTTACAATCTAGACTGGCAAACTAATCTAGGGAAAAGATCATAAAATTCAAACCCAAACTAGATTATCTCTTCAGCCCCAGGGATTGAATGGTCATCCAGACTTCAACAGATAAGGTGGGTCTGTTGACTCTTCACCAATATCCCAGAGGTTGCTTTGTCAAGGGAGGAGGGACATATAGTTAACTATTTTCCAATCTATAATATTCTACTGAAGAAATCTCAGACTTTATCCCACTCAATAAGCATGTAGGATGGTTCTATTAAGGGGTGGCTAGGTGGAGCAGTGGATAGAGCACTAGCCCTGGAGTCAGGAATACCTGAGTTCAAATCTGGCCTCAGACATTTAATCCTAGTTGTGTGGCCTTGGGCAAGCCACTTAACCCGATTTGCCTTGAAAAAACTAAAAAGAAAAGAATTGACTGTCAGTTAAACACTTCTAAGGGTGGCTCAGTGGAGCAGCTGCTTATGGATGAGAAAATGTTGGTGTCCAACTGACTGCACATATGAACCACCTGGGGATTTCTGGAAATTTTTGAAAACAATTATTTATCAGTGATCCCATAATTCCTTAGAGCTCCATTTGGATATGGGAACTGTCACAGTTGTTTTCCATATCTCCTTAGGCATACCAATTAATGCCCTCACTTGGCACAGTGGACGAACTGAGTATTCCTTGGGTAGGCAGGATACTGGGGGGGGGGGCACAGGTAGAAGCTGAAGTAAATTGATGGTACCACAGTAATATAGAATGAGAGAGTTAAAGTGGAAGCTGAGGAAAGAGTGGCGTGCCTGCTCTGTCTGTGAACAATTCTCCTCTACTGCTTAAGGCATTCATTTTGCTTGTATTCTTTTGATTTGACTTTGAAAAAAAAGCAACCCCCTCCATATTGTCAGAGGCTAGAGACATCATGTAACAAGGACCTGTTCACAAAAAAAGTTTTGAATTATTCTGGCACAAATAAAATGTAAGCATTTCAATTGTTAAAAGCAAAGAACTGGTTTATTTTCTCATGAGAGTGGGAAGGTATTTAAATCCTTCTGTATCTAGTTCAGGAAACAATCAGTACTGAATACTGCTATTGGTTATGCGAGAGTAACACCTTCTAAAATGATTGAGATATATTCCAATGTGGTACACAAGAGTTCTAGTCACCTGGGAAATCTTACCTTGGGAAATTCTAAGGAAAGCACCTAGGAGGGAAGACTGGCATCTATTAGATCAAGAATTCAACCTCTTTTTTTTTTTTTTAATATCCTGGGTCTTTTTGGCAGTCTAAGACTGTAGACCCCTTCTTAGAATAATGGTTTGAAGTACATAAAATGAAATACAAAGCAATACAAATGAAGTCAATTACATTGAACTAGGTATCACAATATATTTTGATCTTTTTTTTATAAATCTTGGCATCAAGGTTTTTGTTTTTTTGTTTTTTGTTTTGGAAGGCAATGGGGTTAAAGGTTTTGCCTAAGATCATGCAACTAGGTAATTATCAAGTGTCTGAGGTCAAATTTGAATTCAGGTCCTCCTGACTCCAGGGTCAGTATTCTATCTACTGTACCAATGGGATTAAGTGGCTTGCCCAAGGCCACACAGCTAAGTAATTATTAAGTGTCTGAGGCCAGATTTGAATTCAGGTACTCCTGATTCCAGGGCCTGTGCTCTATCCACTTCGCCACCTAGCCACCCCCATATTATGTTTTTTAAACAGTTTCCACATGTGAAGTTAAGAAATTAAGTATTTGAATGTAAGCTTCATTTGTGTATAGACTCTAAGTTTTGTAGCTTCCTATCAGGGGTTTTGAAAACAATACTTTTTAAAATTAATTTTTTATTTTTATTTTTAAATTTTTTTGCCAGGCAAATGATGTTAAGTGGCTTGCCCAAGGCCACACAGTTAGGTAATTATTAAGTGTCTGAGGCCGGATTTGAACTCAGGTACTCCTGACTCCAGGGCCAGTGCTCTATCCACTGCGCCACCTAGCCGCCCCTAAAATTAATTTTTTAAAATGAAGATATACTTTTTCTTCTTCCTCTCATTTAGAAAGGAAGAACAAAATACCATATTACAAATATAGTCATGCAAAGTAAATTTTATAAATATTATATTTTTAATTCATATTTTTGTTTTGAATTTTGATTGATTTTGAATCAAATCATTACTTTAGATCTATATCTTTTGGTCATTACTTTTGCCATGCATGAGAGCCTTTGACCTTTGGCAAGATAGCTCCTAAGTCAGGAATTGAAAGTAAATTCCAATAGGCAAATAATATAAATGATTGCTTTCATCTCAATTATCCAAGGTTCCTTTATTTCAGTTTGTGGATCCTCCAGACCTTTTGCTTCTCACTTTTTTCCTGTTAGCCATCATGTATCTCAATGATGCTACTATCAGAAGTTCAGCAGAGAGAGAGAGAGAGAGAGAGAGAGAGAGAGAGAGAGAGAGAGAGAGAGAGAAATTGTCAAAAATCTGGTCAATTATCTTTCTCTGTGTAAACAGTTCTGTTAATAAGACTAATGAATAGATTTAATTGAAATAAAAATTTTGGGAAAAATTTTGAGTTACCATTGTTTTTTCTACCATGAATCTTTTCTTTGATCTTTAGCTTCAATTTCCTTATCTAGAAAATGAAGGATGTAGACTAATTGTTCTATAAAACCTCTTTCCAAATCTAATCTTTATCATGATATAATTTAAAATAATTATTTTTATGGTTTATCCAGAGATGGAGAAGTGATTTCAATCATACTTTGAGTGGGTCAGAAGATTTCTATGTTGGAAATGTTTCTTTGGTTCTGATTTCTCTCTTTTAGCCTTACAAAACTTAACATTCTCAAGAAGTCAATCCATCTCTATTTTTTTTTTTCAGTTCTATTGCTTAAGCTTTCAATTGCTTGGCATTGCAGATGCTCCTATCTTCTGTCTTCATCTCTTAGTCCTTGGCTTTTCCCTAAATGCCATGTTCAATCTTTGGGATGTGGAGATAAGTCAAGAATTCATTTAGTGTAAAGGAGATACAGATATTTGGCTTAGGAACTGAACTTCATGATTTTTGAACATACATTTTGTACATACATCCCTTCCCTCCTTTCACTTTCATGCTCATTCCACATTTTATCTTTGGGGATCCGCTTCTTACTAATTGCACAAATTGGCACATTCTAATTACTGGATCAGGCCTTACTACCTCAAGGGGCAGGTGACTTTTCATCCCTTCTGGTCTAACTTGAAACTGAGATGAAATGTAATTGAAAAGCAAATGGCTTCTAATCTTGAGTTTATACAATTAGATAGCCATCTAATTAGAAGAAAATATGGTAGTATCTTAGGCTGAGCAAACTTTCTCTTCTCTAGAAAAGTTTCACTGGCCTCATCACATTCTCACTTTCTCATTCAGAGAAAAGGTTATTTGTATAACAGACCCCAAGTGAAACTATCTCTAAAACATTAATCAATTTTTGTGACTTCAAAGCACAGAAGGTAGTTGCTTTTGAGAAAAAATCCCAACTATTTGTAACCAGAGCTAATTATTTATTAGCTGCTGTTCCATGGCTATAAATGTTACATGTCTTTATTTCCTTCCAGTGTCCTCATTTTCTCTCAAATAGCTATTTAAATAGCCTTCTATCTAGACTAAATGCGTTCTGTCTTCCCTTTCTTCCTAAGAACATAGATTTAGAGCTGGAAGGGAATCTAGAGGTTGTCTAATTCAACCCCATCACTTTACAGATGGGGAACTTAAACCAAGAGAAGTTGAATGATTGGTCAGTATTGAATTTAAGCTCCAGTCTTCTGACTCCAAAGTTAACAATCATCATGCTGACTCTTTAGACTATCCTTCATGTAGCTGGAGGCCAGAGTTCCCCAGCAAAGCAGTCTCAGACTCAAATAACTTTATGGGTCTGTATCCACTGAAAACCATAGTTAAGGAACCCTTATCCATATATTTACTTTTACCCAGAGGGCACAATTAATTCCAAGTAAAGGCATTAATGAACAGCATGTAAGAAAAGTAGCAATAGAATATTTCCTATATAAGTCTCTGGGGCATGTGTTGCCATAAATATATACAATATCATTAGCAAGAATAGACAGACTGGTCCATTTTATATGTGTATTTTTGTATGTGTGTCTGTATGTGTGTAGAATCACTCACTTAAGGAATATTTTTAATTAGTGCCTACTCATAGAAAATATTAGTGGTCAAGAAATACATGTGGAAGGGGAATTCAAGTATCTATATCTGCAAAGCTACTGAGATCTTTTAGGAACAATATAGCACTTCTATTGAGCAGGTAATATACAGTTATCCCTTCCACATTATAGAAGTTAAGGCATGACTCCTTGTAAAATTTTTTGGAACTCACTTCATACCAGAGAAAAATTCTGAATTATTATGGTATTAAGAATAAAATGTTGATATTATAGAATACCATACACATTTTTATGCATTTCTGAATTTTCTAATTTTTCCATGTCATCTGAGGTCATTTGCATGTTGTCTGTAATTTCTGTAAAACTCTCCAAAAGTTCCCATTTAATTTCTTATGCTGATTCATGAATATTGAAACCATGATGGGAAAAGTCATAAAAGGAAGGGGTAACTGAACTTTTCTAAGAATTAGTTCCCATTAGTCTCACATTTTTTTTTTTTTTTTTTGTGGCTAGAGAGTACCCTGCTGGTCTTTTAGTTGTTCTTGGTTGGTACCCTTCTGGGGTTGTCATTACAGAACTATTTTATGCTACCAGAAATTAATATTAGTGATTGACTTCAGTTTTCTATTAGCTTATAGAATATATACTTAAACTTCTTCTTTTGGTGAGATAGAACCAGTCATTAGAGAAGGAAGACCATGACTGCTTCACTCAAGGTGAGAATTTTACTTGTGTACAGCTTTGCTCTCCAGAAGGAGAATTATCCTCCAAGGACTAAGCTCTTTTACAACTTAGAATAGCTCAAAAGGAACAATGTCTCCATCCTAAACTTATATATACAATCCATATCTATATCCATATATACATAGATCTAGAGATATATCTATATAGATATAAAGGCATAAATATTTCTATAAAGGTATAGAGATATAGATATTTCTAATATATCTGTATATATTAGAGGTATAGATTTCTTTTTTTTAAATTTCATTTATTTAAGGATTAAGTGACTTGCCCAAGGTTACATAACCAGGTAATTATTTAGTGACTGAGGTCAAATTTGAACTCAGATCCTCCTGATTCCAGGACTAATGCTTTATCCACTGTGCCACCTAGCTGCCCTGAGATATAGATGCTTTTCTGCATATATCTCTGAATCTCTATCTGGTGATGTACGCTGGGTATAGGGAGTGTTCAGGGAAGACTAGTACTTCTGGTGTGAGAACTGCTGAGTACTTTTCAGGGTTTGCTATCCACCTGAGCTAACTAACTCTGACCTATGGCTCCAAGAAGCTGTAGCATGCACAGTGACATATCTGGGTAAACCATTTAAGAACAAGTAGGCTAAATTAAGTTGAGGAGAAGGAGTCTCAGACTCATTTATGAGTTGTGAGGGGTGTCTACCCTAAGCGTGTGGAATGGGCAGATGAGAACAATTTGTTCCAACAGTTATGAAGGTAACTGAAGCAGGTGTTTTGGAGTGCTTAAAGATTGGTTAGATATCAAAGATGCCAAGGTCATCCACTGCATCTAGAGCCATCACCTGTGTTTTGACTCTGTCTTGCTGCTGGATCATGGTGACTTTGAAGGAGAGAGTGAGACTGATAACTTTGTGCAACTCTACCTGACTTAAACCCAATTTACTAATGTATCAAAAGACATCACTCTTTAAGTCCTGTGGCAACAGACAAGTGACAAAACATCAGGTGCAGATACACTGGGAGCTGTAGTCACAACCCTGCATGGGGCAGCCTAGGCCTTAGGGTTGTTTCCTCACTGAAAATAGCAGTGGGATTCAGTAACCTCCTGGGTGACAGAGCAGTCCTTTTAAGGATCACTTTACTCACCTCCTGATTTGAGGAAGGGGCTAGAAAAAGTGCCCTAAAAATTGTCTGCTTACTCAACCCTGGCCTGATTACTGCAGCAGGCAGTCCACAATATACTGCAGCAGACATCATATCTAAATAGCAGCCCTGAGTGAAACAAGGGTGGCAAATGAAGGCCAGATTACTGAAGTTGGAGCTGGTTACACGTTTTTCTGGAGTGGCTGTTGTGAAGGGGAGCACCTTGAAGCTGGGGAAGGTTTTGCAATCAAAACTAATCTAATCAAGAAATTTGAATGCCTATCAAAAAGAATGAATATTAGGGGCAGCTAAGTGGCACAGTGGATAGAGCACCGGTCCTGAAGTCAGGAGTACCTGAGTTCTAATCTGGCCTCAGACACTTAATAATTACCTAGCTGTGTGACCTTGGGCAAGCCACTTAACCTCATTGCCTTGTAAAAACCTAAAAAAAAAGAGTGAATATTAATAAGATCACCATTCCAGGAAAATGTCATGCCACCATCATCAGTGCCTATACTTCCCACTGTTATGAACCCTGCTGAAGTCAAGGAAAATTTTTATGAAGACCTGGAGACCCTTATCAGCAATGTAACAAAAGTGGGTAAGCTTATAATTCTGGTTGACTTTAATGCTAGAGAAGACTCAGATTACCAGACATGGCAGGGTATGGAGTTGGAAACAGCAATAGCAATGGTCACCTACTACTAGACTTGTGCATCTTATGACATTCTCATCACAAACATAATTTTTCATTTACCTAAATGCAATAAAACTTCCTGTATGCACATTGTTATCTAATAGACTACGTTATTGTAAAGAGAAAAGACAGAGAGGATGTGAGAATCATAAAGGCAATGTGTGATGCCAACATATAGACTGATCACAGACTCATCCTCTCCACATTAAACCAAAGCAGCCATCTCAAAGCAAAATTACTAGAAGAAAAATTAATTTCAAGAGATTAGAATGTTTTTCTGAGCAGGAACAGTTTGTTGCTAACTTGGAGGGAAAACTGAGCCAACACAGGAGCCACAGGAGCAGAAAAAGAGTGGGCACCTTTCAGAGATCTGGTGTATAGCACTGCATTTGCTCATCTGGATTAGAATACTTGAGAATATCAATTCTATTTTGAAGAAAATGATGGGGGAAATACAAAAGTTGCTAAATGGAAAAAAAAGAAAAAAGAACTCCTCAGGTTTATCAGCAGGATAGTTCATCAGTTTCTAAGAAAGCAGTATTTAATTCCACCAAAAATTAAGTATAAGTGAAGTTTAGGATGCAAGAAGGCAGATGAAATTCAGTTTTAATGCAGATAGTAACAAAACAAAGTTCTTTTATGATGTTCTGAAGGCCAAAGACCTATGGTGCATCTTAACTATGCAATGCTAATGGATTCACATTGATTAAAGATAGGAACATGATCCTAGAGAGATAGGCTGAACACTCCTTAGAGTTCTTAACAGTCCATTGTCAATGCAAAAGTCATTGAGCATTTACCTCAAATTGAAGTCAATCAGTCCCTAGCTGAAGTTCCAAAGGAAGAAGAGGTTTTGAATGCCATTTAGACTCCTTTCTAGTGGCAAAGTACCTTGTGTTAATTCTATTCTGGCTGAGATCTACAAGGTGGGGGTTCCATTGCTCATCCAAAAGCTGACTGAATTTTCCAGGTTATATGGCATGAAGAGTTTATCCCCCAAGAATTCAAGGATGCCTCCCTCATCCATCTCTATAAAGCTAAAGGGAATAGATTTTCTTGTGGCAATCATAGGGGTATTTTTCTTTTGTCATTGCTGGTAAGATTCTTGGCAGAGTCCTTTTTCAATAGACTGATCCTTCACCTGGAAGATGGTCACTTCCCTGAAAACCTGTGTGACTTCAGAGAGAGTCCAGGAACAGCCCACATGGTGTTTGCTGCCCAGAAACTTCAGGAAAAAATGCCAGGAACAGAACAGAAGTCTCTATACAATGTTTATAAATCTGACCAAGACCTTTGATAGTCAGTCATGAGGTGGAAAATTATATCAAACTTTGTTTGCCCGGAGAAGTTCATCAATATTGTATGTCAATTTCATGACAGCATACATGCTCAGGTTCTGAATAGTGGATGATGCTCTCGAGATTTCCCAGTCACCAATAGGAGTGAAACAAGGATGTGTCCTTGCTCCCATGCTTTTTAGCATGCTGTTTCAGTCTTGTTATCAAATGTCTTTATTGAGGATGAACATGGCCTCAAGGCCAGCTACTGCCCTGATGGCAAAGTCTTGAACTTTGAAAAGGCTAGAAGCCAAGACCAAAGTGGAAGAGTATTGGTGCATGATCTGTTTGACAATGATTGTGCATTCAATGCAGCCTCTGAAGCTAAGATACAACAAAGTATAGATTTATTCTCTGCTGCTTGTGCTAATTTTGGTCTAACAATTAATACCAAGAAAACACAGGTGCTCCATCAGCCAGCACCTGCAAATGGGGAACCATTGGTTACAACAAATAGACAAGCTTTGAATACTGTGGACAAGTTCACTTATCTTGGCAGTGTTCTCTCCAGGGAGGTACACATTGATAATAAGATTGACACAACATCGCCAGAGCCAGCTCAGTATTTGAGAGGCCCTGAAAAAAAGGGTGGGGGGGAGAAAAGAGGTATTAGGCTAACTACCAAACTGAAGGTCTACAAAGCTGTTGTGCTGACCTCAATGCTATATGCCTATGAAACTTGGACAGTCTACCAGTGCCATGTTAGGAAATTGAATCCCTTCCATTTAAATTCTCTTAGGAAGATTCTGGTGATCACCTGGAAGGAGACAATATTAGGCACTGAGGTTCTTTCTTGAATTAAACATCCCACATTCCAACATTACTACAGAGAATGCAACTGTGATGGGCTGCATACGTTGTTAGAATGCCAGAAGAATGCTTGCCAAAAAGAATATTCTATGGAGAACTCACATGGAGCAAGCACTCACAGGAGGATCAGAAGAACTGATACTGGGACACCCTGAAGATCCTTTTTAACACCTTTAAATTGATTGTACAGCAAGGGAGTCACTGGCACATTTTACCATAGCCCAGCATGATGTGCCCTCATCAGTGAGGATGCTGCACTCTATGAGGAAGACAAAAATCGAAGCAGCTCAAAGGAAACATGACATATGTAATTTTAGAGTAAGCACACCAGGTGTTCACAGGGCTATTTGTACCTTACCTGTGGTAGAACATTCTGAACTTGTATTGGTCTTATCAGCCACAATTGGACACCTTGTATTTTGTCTCAAACATAAGGGATGTCCTTTTGGTCACTGAAGGACAAGAAACAACCAACCAACCCTTCTGGTTGCTTTAGAAAAATATTCTTCATCTTTTAGTCTCCAGTTCATTTGATAGATGAGGAACTAAGGCAAAAAGGGATAAATGACTTGACCAGGGTCACACAGCTAGTAAGTATCTGAGGCCAAGTTTGAATTCAGGAAGTTTTCCTGACTCCAAGTCTGGCTCTTTATACACTGTGCCACTTAGCTGCCTACAAGTAATCAAGAAAATTAGTTAAAGTGCTACATAATATACTTCCTAATATGTGAAACATTCCTGGAAAGCCCATTTAAATAGCATATGTTAAATAATGTTGTTAATGTAAACTTGTGATGTTCTGGGATCTTCACCTTCTTGAATGGAATGGCTCCCATCTTTCCATTTCTTTCATAATTATCGTTCAAATGACCTTTATAGTTCTTATTTCTGAGATTGCCTTGCATCAATTCTGAATACACTTTGTATATACCTACTTACTTATGTCTTGAGGTAGGGATTGTATTTTTCCCTTTTTTTTAATTCTCTGCAATTGACACTCTGTCTGACTCATATTAAATTCTTAATGTTTGTTGACTGATTATCATACAATATTGATGGACTATGCTCCAATCCAAATTCCCTGATTCTTTCATAGAACTCATTAGAACAAAATAGCAAATTCGTCTTGACCTAGCTTTTCTTTTGGTCAATCAATAAGATCTTAACTGGATCTATAAAATGTTAGCACATGAATAAAGTTGTACATACGTCTCCTTCTATAAGAAGTAATATAGAAGAAATAGTAGTTAATAATATATATTTCCTGATGCGGTATATTGACCGATCTAAACAGGAGTTGGATCAAGGTGAGTTTATTATTCTATTCTAATGGGTCCATGAGGGAGTCAGGGAATTTTGGGTGGGGTGTATTCCATCAGTACTATGTGTGTGCATGTAAGTATGCATATATAAAATATATTTGTATATGACTTAATCCTCAATTATTTGTTTTTTTGTTTTTGTTATGTGCCAGGAACTTCCTAAGAAATTTACATATATTAACTCATATCATCTTTACAACAACCCTGAGAGGTAGTACTATTATTATCTTCTTTTTATAATTGAGGAAACTGAGGCAGACAGAGGTTAAGTAATTTGCTCAAAGCCATATAGTTAGTAAGTGTCTGAATCAGGATTTGAACACAGGTCTTCATGAATTCAGGTTCAATGCTCTATTAATTGTACATCAAGTCTTTGAGGACAAAGATCATATCATATTCATTCTTGTAACACTTTAGTGCTGTGACTTGAACAGTGTTGATAATTAAATTTTTTTTTAAATTGAACTGATCAGCACAACAACTTTTAAAACCAGTAATAATATAGTTTTTTTGTACTTACCCCTACCATGGGGTGAAATAATACCAATGAGTGTGGTTAGAATGATATATGAAACCATACTAACATGATTTTGTTTTTATATTGACTTGAATCAATTCCTGTGTTGTATATATGAGTTTATCTTCCTAGTTAGAATATAAATTCCTGGGGTGGCTAGGTGGCATAGTGGATAAAGCACCGACCTTAGAGTCAGGAGTACCTGGGTTCAAATCCCGTCTCAGACACTTAATAATTACCTAGCTGTGTGGCCTTGGGCAAGCCACTTAACCCCATTTGCCTTGCAAAAACCTAAAAAAAAAGAATATAAATTCCTCTAACTTCTCTCTTTTGTCCACCTTTGGCAATCTCATGAATCTGTAGATACCCTCTTAGAATAATGTCTTCAATACTCAAAATAAAATGCATAGAATTACAAAGGAAACCAATTGCATAGGGTATAGTTATAAAAATATTAAAAGCAATCCCAAGGTCATAGTCTCCAGACTATGAATTCCTGCTCTAGGATAATAATTTCTTCTTATCCTGTGGTGGTTGGTATGTTGCTGGACAGTAGCTTTTCCATAAATTCTTTGTTGCCTTTGAATGATAAGCATGTAGGCCACATTCAATTGATTTGTAGTTGAGAGGTGTGAGTACTATATGCCATAATCTTTGCTAAGTGTAGTGCTAAACAGTATAAGGAAAGATTAAGAAGCTACCATGTTTAAGTGGTTTGACCTGGGTTTGAATTTTGCCTTTGACAGATAGGGTATGAATTTTTGACAATGGAAAGAAAAGTTGAAGAGTTGATTCTTATCTGCATCACTATGGAGACACAAGGATTGTCACTATCCCTATCACTGTAGGTATTTGAAGGGAGTTCTTTTTACGGATAAAATCAGGCTTGTTTTTTTTTCTGAATTTTTTTCCTGAAGGAAAAGCTGTTTTCCCCTATCCTCTTCATGTCCGTGGCATGGACAACCCTCTTGGACTTCCTTGAGTTAGCTAATTTGCAAGGGTCAGCCCTCAGGGATCCCTGAGGTGGGACAAGAAATCAGAGGATAATGAGAAAAGAGCTTGGAAGAGTACTTACAAAACTCAAAATTCAATGGGAGTGGAGTGGCTAGGTGGTACAGTGAATAGAGCACCAGCCTTGGAGTCAGGAGTACCTGGGTTCAAATCTGACCTCAGACACTTAATAATTACCTAGCTGTGTGGCTTTGGGCAAGCCACTTAACCCCATTGCCTTGAAAAATCTAAAAGAAAGGAAAAATTCAATGGGAGATACTGGAGAATGGGAAGCAGAAACTTCCAATCCAAGAGGTAGATTGATAGATTGGGGCAAAAGGAACAAATTCTCCATATTCTACTCTGTAAGAGAAAATAGAGATTCCCTTTGGAGCAGAGCAAGTAGAAGGTAGTTCTTTAGCATATAAAAAATTCCTTGCTTGTGAAACTTAGGTTAAAAAAAATCAAAAGAATAAGTAACTTAGAGCCAATATAAAGTTCTGAACTTGAAGAGTTGGGAGAATAGCAAACTCTTCCTAGGTTCATTTGCTTCCAGGCTGGTGGATTCTCTTGGAGCAATTTTGAGAGAGCATTTATGGCAGAGAATAATAATTTTTAAAAAACTCTTGAGTTGCTCTCTCCTAGTGTTGGCAATATTTGGGGCAACTATGACAATCTGGGGGGAACTCTTGACCTTACCCATTGTTGAACCCTGGCTAAGATAGTACTATCAATTAACCAGTAGGACAGTTTTCACTATGGTTTGCGCTAAAGGCAATCTCTTCATTCTTTATGTTTGTGGCAGATTATAGGTTTTTTCAGAATTCTCTACTGTGTAAATAAAACTTGTATTTTGGTGCTTTGTGAACCCAAATAATGGGATCCTGATGCCCCCTTTTGGGATAGAATTCCTTACTTATATTCAACTCAGTGGGTACAAATGAGCTAGATAGTGAAATTCCTAGATTATTCTTATAGGACCAAACATTTCTGAGAAGCAATAGATTTCCAAAGTGACCCAGGTCCTTCATATCAAGAAAGCTCCCTTGGCACAAGGATTACACAATTTTCTGAGATGAATGGTAATGCTATCACAATTTTATCCCATGTAATACTACACTGAGGGGGTGGTTCTATATTTTTTCTGAAGTTTCCAGCTTTATTTAGAAATATAAGTGTGGATGAAATGATCATAGGAATTTATTATATCAGAAGAGAATATCCATTCCTTTGTAGAGTATCCATTCCTCTTGAAGATAGAGGAAATTTTTTAAAATTTTTATTTATTTAAGACAATGGCATTAAGTGACTTGCCCAAGGTCACACACAGCTAGGCAATTATTAAGTGTCTGAGGTCACATTTGAACTCAGGTCCACCTGGTTCCAGGGCCAGTGCTCTATCCACTGCACTGTCTAGCTGCCCTTTTTATTGTTTTGTCTTTGTATTTGCAATACTTTTACAAAGTGCCTAATAAAGAGACTAGAACATAGCAAATGCTTGGTAAAAGGAATGGAATTTAAGAAGACTTTGAAGAATCAAACTGCATCAACTTATGCAGTGCATTTACATATACTAGAGATGGTAGGGTGAAAAATTTTAATTTCAAAGTAAAATGACAACTAATTTTAATTGTATTTAAGGTGCATTTGCACAGATGGGGATAATTATAGTCAAGTTAAAAAAATCTTTTAAATTTTGTAGCTAGGTGGCTTCATAGATAGAATACTGGGCCTAGAGTCAGAAAGATTTGAGTTAAATTTTGGCCTCAGATACTCTCTGTGTGATCCTGGGCAAATCACTTCATCTCTGCCTGCCTCAGTTTCCTCTATAAAATAGGAATAATAATAGCCTTTACCTCCCAGGGTTGTCGTGAGAATCAAATCAGAATAGTTGTAAAGCATTTTTCATAGTGCCTGACATAGTGAGTGGTCTATAAATGCTAGTTATTATTATTATATTGACATAATTGATATCCTTGGTCTTTGAATAAGTGCTTGATGAATTGAACTAAATTATGTTTTTATTAACATAAAAACAGCTAAGTGGAGCAGAAGATAGAGTGCAGACCCTGAGTTAGGAAGACTCATCTTTCTGAGTTCAATTTTGGCCTCAGATATTTATTAACTGTGTGACCTGAGGCAAGTCATTTAACACTTTTGACCCCGGTTTCCTCATCTGTAAAAAAGAGTGGAATATAAAATGTCAAACCACTCAAGAATCTTTGCCAACAAAATCCCAAACTGGTCACAAAGGGCCAGATATGACTGAAAACAACATGCTTTAAATGAATATTCATTCAATTATTTTTGGAAGTATTATTTCATATATGGTTACCTTTATGCATTTTCAAAATATCATTTTCCTTATAGTTACATCACTTTGTCAACCATAATTTTGAGGTTCAATTGTTCAGCAAATCCTTCAAAAAATTTGTTTGTTTGGTCGAGAACTTTTTTTCATGATTAAAAAATGCTATAATGGTACGCTGTGCAGATGGGTATGTAATGACTATTATTTGAGGATGATGAAGAGAAGGCATTTTTTTGTCCTTTAATTAGAGAGACAACTAACTATGTGATTGCAAAGTTCCACTACCAAGTGAAGTAGATATCTGGCAAGTCTATAGTCAACTAGCACTCAATGATAGCCAACCAAGATCATTCAAGTCCAAAGTTTGATTCCTCTTTTGAAATTTCTTGATTATGATTAGAGTAGGGTGATTGACTTGGAAGTGAATCTCACTAAGAAAAATTACTCTAACAAGATCCTCATTTATTTTTAGAGAACAGTATTCTGTAGTTAATTATGTTTGTAATATTTTATTTATGATCAGCACTTCCAGTGATTTTTACTGGAAAGGGTCCACTTTATAAATTTTTTTTGTGCTTCTTTTCTTGGTAGAGTAAAGAAATAGCTGTCATAATTGGTCAGTTGGTCCTAGTAAATGGTAGAAATGATGTGATAAATATTTCAACAGCCTAAGGGTAGTTGTTCACAGTGCTTGCAAAAGTTATAGTCATTGGTTCCATTCATCCCTGAAGTAGCACTACTGACAGTTACCTGCTTAGATTCATTAGGAAATAACTGACCACGAAAAGGGGAGATAGTAGCAGTACAATTAAACAATAAAGGAGGCTTCCAAGCTTGTGTTGCCATGTTTTTTTCACAACATTTAATGACAGAGAAACAGACTTGCAACTGGAGTCAGTTGTAACAGTAACTCTGGGGAATTTTAATCATTTAACTTTGGAGAATTTGGTCAGTTCTTTCTGGAGTCTATGTATAACTATAATAGAAAAGTCAGAATCATCTACTTGATGCAATGAACTACATAGTCTTAGGGTCTTGAGATAGTAGGCAGAGAGTATAACATGGCCTATTTTGTTGTTGTTTCTCTAGTTTGGGAATGGTCTAGAATGACCTTTGGAATAATTAAGACAGGATTAGTTCTATTTATGGGTGAAATAGGTGTTTTTGTAAATTATTTATTTATTTTGAATTTTACAAGTTTTTCTGTAATCTCACTCCCCCCCATAGAAGGCAGTGTGTTAGTCTTTACATTGTTTCCACTGTACACATTGATCTAAGTTGAATGTGATGAGAAAGAAATCATATCCTTAAGGAAATAAAAGTATAAGAGATAGCAAAATTACATAATAAGATAACATTTTTAAAAAAATTAAAGATAATAGTCTTTGGTCTTTGTTCAAACTCCACAGTTCTCTCTCTGGATACAGTTGGTATTCTCCATTGCAGATATCCTCAAATTGTGCGTTTATTGCCGCTGATGGAATGAGCAAGTCCATTAAGGTTGATCATCACCCCCCCCCCCCCCATGTTGCTGTTAGGGTGTACAGTGTTTTTCTGGTTCTGCTCATCTCGCTCATCATCAGTTCATGCAAATCCTTCCAGGCTTCTCTGAATTCCCATCCCTTTTGGTTTCTAATAGAACTAATAGTGCTCCACAGTTTATTAAGCCATTCCCCAGCTGATGGACATTCACTTGATTTCCAAATCTTTCCCACCACAAATTGGGATGCTATGAATATTATTGTCCCTTCAGGGTATAGACCCAGTAGTAGTATTGCTGAATAAAGTGTATACACATTTTTGTTGCCCTTTGTGCATAAAAATAGGTGGTTATTTAACATCATTTATTATTTGAATGGTGTCTGGAAGGTTTTGTTTGATGTCCAAAGTACTTTCCTACTGTCCTGTCCTTATGCCACCTTTCTAGAACTGAAACTTTGAATTGAAGAATTATAGAGTTGGAAAAGACATCAGAGCTTGTTTATCTCAACTTTTGTCTAAAGTGTGACATATTTCAACAAATAGCTTTCTGACTATTGTTTGAACACTGTCAATCCTGGGTAACTCATTTGTTGTATGAGGTAGATGGTTTTATTTCCAGACAGTTCAGACAATTTTTATTACATTAAAATTTCTCTTTCTAGAGTAGAAGTTCTTAACCTGGGGTCCATGGATAAATTCCAGGGGATCCATAACTTGCATGGGAGATATTATGCCCTTTTGATTTCCCTTGTAATTTTTTGGTATTTTATTTTACTCATTAAAAAATATTCTGATAAGGGATCCATAGGCTTTAGTAAACTGCAAAAGGGTTCCATGTCACAAAAAAGATTAAGAATCCATATGCTAGAATCACTTCACTGGGTAAAATAATAACTATCAGAGGTTGCTTCACTGTTAAAATTCACCTGGGTATCTCTTATAGAAGAAATTGTCTAAACTATCCTTCTCTAATTATCTTCCATGAGTATATATTGTTTTAAATTGTTTAATTTTTAGCATATTTCACTCTTTAAAGATAGAAATCTTTTTTTTTTTTTTTTTTTTTTTGCAAGGCAGTGGGATTAAGTGGCTTGCCCAAGGCCACACAACTAGGTAATTATAAAGTGTCTGAGGCCAGATTTGAACTTAGATACTCCTGACTCCACTGACTCCACTGCACCACCTAGCTGCCCCCAAAGATAGAAATCTTAAGGTGAATGATTGAGAATCACTAAAGTCATGGCAGGCAGTAACAAATGTTGGATAATTCCAGAGATAGTAGAGGTTTCTAAAGAGATAAATAGATACTGGATGATTATATTCCCAGGACCAGTTCTGGAATGACAGGAAAGAACTATTGAAATTTTTTACTGAACATTTTTCCTTGGAGCTGCCTCTGAATTCTGCTATATCTCTGTTAACATAGACCAGAATCCCAGAAGAAAGGTCATTCTGATGTTTGGAAAATTTCCCTGCAATTTCTCGTACTGTCCTGGTGAAGGATATAGCTGGAAATTTTACTTAACTGATAAAAGAACATAGACATTAGGAATCTTAGCTTTAGATTATTAATATGACAAATTTGGAAAATTCCTTAACTTTTATGTGCCTCAGTTTCTCCAAACCCAAATTAGTTTCTCAATTTTTTCTTCCTTTGAAGTGATATTGGAGAAAAAATGGTGATGTATTCTTTGAACTTTTTTATTGATATTTTATTTTTATGAATACATGTTATTAAAGGTTTTCAACATTTGTCCATATGCATATGTATACTTTTAAGTTACAAAATTTTCTGCCATCCTGCCTTCCCAACCCCTTCTCCTCAGTGATGAACAGTCAGGTTAACATTGTACATACATATTTGTGATAAACATGTTTACAGATTAGTCATTTTCAAGTATGAAGAATTAAGATTAAGGGAAAAAGATACATATGAGATATTTTTTATAAAATTCTTTGAACTTCTTAGAAGGATGGGTTGATCTCTCTTAATGGTATAATAAGTCTTTTAGGCTACCTAGGTACTGTGCTTACTCCTTCAATTTTCTAAGGCAACATCATTTAGTTCAATTTATTTTTGTTGTTATTATTGTTTCAATCATTTCTGACTCTTTGGGACTCCATTTGGGGTTTTCTTGGCACAGATACTGGAGTCATTTGCCATGTCCTTCTCTAAAACATTTTACAAATGAGGAACTGAGGCAAACTGAGAAAAGTTGTTAGCAAGATATAGCTAACAAGTATCTGAAGACAGTTTTGAATTCAGGAAGAGGAGTTTTACTGATTCCAGATTCAGCACATTCTCCTCTGTGCCACCTTGTTACCCCTCTGTTCAATTTATTCCAATTCAGTTCAACAAACATTGGTTAAGTCCCATTATGCTTCTGGAACTATGATAGCTATTGGGGATACAATGACAAAAACAGAGCTTACAGGCTATGAGTCAACTGTAATGAGCCAAACAACCATTCAACTTATTAAATTTTCAAAGTTCAAGGGCAGGAATATTTTAAACAACTTCAACTTCATAGTTGGGTTCTGTGAAAACAATACCAAATGGCAATAATAACTGACACTTATATAGTACATTAAAGTTTTCATAATAATAGCTAGCATTCATATAATACATTGAGGTTTGCAAAGTGGTTTATGAATATTTTATCCTCATAACAACTCTGGGATATAGGTGCTATTATTATCTTCATTTTTAAAGATAAGGAAACTAAGGCAGATCTTAAGTGACTTGCCCTGGCAAGGTCACATAGCTAGTAAGTGTCTAAAGTTGGATTTGAATCATCTAGTTGCCTTAAATGTAGAATGTTTTACATACAACATTTAATTAAAAATGGAGAGATTTTCTTCTTCTTTGTCTGATAGTGATATATCTTTAAATTAATAAAGGAAAAGAGGAGGATCTACAAAGAACTCCAAATGAATGTGTTTTATTCATCCCTTCAAAAGAAATGATTATTTTTGAGCAGCATGCATTTGAGAATCTTATTACTTCATATTATCATTGATTAAACATTTATCTTCATTTAATTTACATGCATTTTGCTTTTAATAATATATAATGAGAATTTACTAGGTAAGGTAATTTTATAAAATTTTGTGAAATAACATAGGGAATTAAAACAATTCCATTGCTATCATGGATCTATGATCTCAGTTGCAAGCATCCCTGCCAATGATGATAATCACAATTCATTTTTGTCAATCTTGCCTGTGTTATGGTTGACTTAAGTTCACCATAGGAAATCCACCAAATAAGCAACCATAATAGGAAAACCAATGGAGCCTGGGTACTATCTAAATGGCTGTCCCTTACTATTGCCATGTGGTTAGTCCACAAATTTATTTAATTGCATATTTATTTTATTACCTTTAAAGTAGATGAGAGGAAAACTAAACCCACAATGTTTATTCCCCTGACATTTCAAAAGCATTCATTTTGTTAAAATGATATGCCAGTTAAAATAATTCTTATATTTATTAAATCAGGCCCTCTAAATGAAAGTGCTGTAACAATGTTTTGAAAAAAAGGTATTCTTATTCAACTTTTCAAAAGTTTAGCCTGATTATCATCCAAATACATAAAAATTAGTGAAGTCTTGCTGCTCATAGCAAAAGTTACCTTGGAAACAATAGGTATCTGGCTCTGGTACAAAATAGGCATTTTGAGCACCAGTGGTGATTTTCGAACTATAAATCAGCCTACATACTGTGTATAGAAAGGCAATTGAATAATGGCATGCATCTAATGTGTTTGTATAGCTCAAGTAGCAATGAAACAGATGTAGGACTCTATGATGTGAAATAGGTTTTATATTTGGTAAAGATGGATTGAAAAAGTAGTATGTAAAGTGAATGAAATGTTCACCTACAGTTATGTGTTTTCTTTTTGGTGTTATTAGAGAAGAACACCAACACAGCCAAATTTTTTTCTTTTACTGAAATTCCTTTTTTTCTAGGAATTCTCAACTCTGCTGCAAACTAAAACTCATCAAGGATGAAGTGTGCTAATGAAAAGCCTTCACCAGATGCCTCCAGACATCTTATCAATTGAAGTTAGTAAAAATAGTGCTGAACTGTGGTATATGTATGTCATGGAACACTATTGTTCTATTAGAAACCAGGAATTCAGGGAAACCTGGATGGATTTGCATGAACTGATGCTGAGTGAGATGAGCAGAACCAGAAAAGCACTGTATAACCTAATAGCAACATGGGGGTGATGATTAACCTTGATGGGCACACTTATTTCATCAGTGCAACAATCAGGGACAATTTGGGGCTGTCTGCAATGGAGAATACCATCTATATCCAGATAAAGAGCCATGGAGTTTGAACAAAGTTCAAGGACTATTCCCTTTAACTTAGAAAAAAAATCTGCTATCTTACTGTCTGATCTTGTTATCTCTTATACTTTATGTTTCTTCTTTAAGGATATGATTTCTCTCTCATCACACTCAATTTGGTTCAATGTATAACATGGAAACAATGTAAAGCCTGACAAATTGCTTTCTGTGTGTGTGTGGGGGTGGGTGGGAAGTAAGATGGGGGAAAATTGAAAAACTCAAAATAAATAAAATCTTTAATTAAAAAATAAATAAAAATAGTGCTGTACCTAGAACTCACATAATGTGTTTCTCAAAGGTAATAATGGAGCCAGAATTTTCCAATGCAAAAATGATACTTGGTCTCTACATTAACTAGTTCCTGGAAGTATATAGTTACTTTGTTTCACTAAGGAGTAGTAATAATAAAGCTACATAATCATAGAATTTTCCAGTGGAAAGAGGTCTAAGGGATAATTTTGTCTGATCCTCTGATTTTATATAACAAGATATTCCATTAAGGCATTGTTCTTTTCATATTTGGCATTTTGGTTCTAAGAGTAGAATAAAATGTACTTTTGAATAAAAAAAGAGTTAAATCAATTATCAAAACATCTCTTGTACAAAAATATTTATAGCAGCCCTATTTGTGGTGGCAAAGAATTGGAAATCAAGTAAATGTCCTTCAATTGGGGAATGGCTTAGCAAACTGTGGTATATGTATGTCATGGAACACCACTGTTCTATTAGAAACCAGGAGGGACGGGATTTCAGGGAAGCCTGGAAGGATTTGCACGAGCTGATGCTGAATGAGATGAGCAGAACCAGAAAAACACTGTATACTCTAACAGAAACATGGTGGTGATGTTCAATCTTGAAGGACTCTCTCATTCCATCAGAGCAACAATTGGGAACAATTTTGGGCTGTCTGTAAAGGAGAGTGCCATCTGTATCCAGATAAGGAGCTGTGGAGTTTGAACAAAGTTCAAGGACTATTCCCTTTAATTTAGAAAAAAACAGATATCTTAATTGTCTGATCTTGTTACCTCTTAGACCTCTTGTCTCTTCTTTAAGGATATGATTTCTCTCTTATCATACTCAATTTGGATCAAGGTACAACATGGAAACAAAGTAAAGACTGACAGATTGCTTTCCGTGGGGCGGTGGAGGGAGGGAAGTAAGATTGGGAAGAAAATTGTAAAACTCAAATAATATCTTTAATAAAAATAAATTAAAAAATAAATCCATTATCAAAAAATGAAATATACTACTTCAATCAGAGATGAACAGTTTGATACCTGAAAGGAACTTTGGTTTAATAAAAACTATTTAAATATATATTTACATAACATTTTCAGATGGAATTTGAAAAATTTCAGACAGAAAATCAATTGTGTTATAAATATAAAGATCCAAATCACCATGTGAATAATATAGAAAATTTTTCATTTGTCTATGAATATTTTGAGAGTTTAAAGGAAAGAAATTGGAACAGAGAAAGAAATTTTTCTTGTTAAAAATTAGAAAACCATGAATATGAGAAACATTTTCAAGAACACAAAATAAGATTGTAAACCTTACTGAGATCTTTTGCAGACAATTATGGTTCCAGAGATTTTTGCATATAAATATTTTAAGACTTGAGGCTACAGAAAACTGAGTCAAATTTATAAGATTACTAGTCATTCCCCAATTGATAAATGATCAAAAGGATATGAACAGTTTTCAGATGAAGTTATTAAAGTTATCTATAGTCATGTGAAAAAATGCTATAAATCATTATTGACTGGATAAATGTAAATTGAAACAACTGAGGTACCACTTATCCAATTAGCTTTTATGACAGAAAAGAAAAATGATTAATGTTGGAGAAGATGTGGGAAAGTTGGAACACTAATGCATTGTTGGTGTAGTTGTGAACTGATCCAACCATTCTGAAGAGCAATTTGGAACTATGTTCAAAAGGCTATAAAACTATGTATACAACAATACCACTATTAAGCTTGTATCCCAAAGAGACCGTAAAAAATTAAAAAGGACTCATATATACAAAAATATTTATAACAGTTCTTTTTGTGGTGGCAAAGAGTTGGAAAACTGGAGGATGCCAATCAATTAGGAAATGGTCAAAGTGGCATATGAATGAAATGGAAGACTATTGTGCCATAAGAAATGATGGACAGGTGTATTTCAGGCTTACATGAACTGATGATGAGTTAAGTGAGTAGAATCAGGAGAACATCAGGAAAACATGATACATAGTAACAGCATCATTAAACAATCATCAGCTCTCCAGAGAAAGAGCTTTTTAAAAATTGTTTTAGTGTTTTTTCTTTCTTATAGATGTTCCCCTTTTGTTCTGATTTTAATGTGGAAATTATATTTAAAATGGTTATACATGTATAACCTATAAAAGATAGCTTGTGGGGGCGGCTAGGTGGCATAGTAGATAAAGCACCGGCCCTGGAGTCAGGAGTACCTGGATTCAAATCCGGTCTCAGACATTTAATAATTACCTAGCCGTGTGGCCTTGGGCAAGCCAATTAACCCTGTTTGCCTTGAAAAAAAAACCTAAAAATCTAAAAAACAAAAAGATAGCTTGCTATCTTGGGGAGGTGGAATGTTCAGATTCATTAAAAATGACCGTTGAAGACTAGCTTTGCATGTAATTGGAAAAAATAAAGTACTGATAAGTGGGAAAAATTAAACTACACCAGAGGAAATTCTTTAAAAAAAGACTTCAGAAGCTAAAACTCAAGAAAATAAAAAAAAGTTAAAGGTTTCAGCTGCTTAATTTCTGATTGATTGGAGAGAAGCTCAACTTCATTGGACAAGAGCTTCAGTGCCAGTTAGTGCTTTTTAATACCCTTAGATATTAAGAAGGAAGAAACCTCTGAGAACTGCCAGTTACTCTTCACCACTCCCTCTAATATGAGAGGGGAAAGCTAAAGAGGGAAAGACTAGTTATTCAGGTTATAATATAGGAAAAGACGTTATAGTTGGATGAATTGGATGGTGTAGAATCTTATTGAGTAAGTAGCTGACCAGCCTGGTTTACCTTCCCCATTTATTGAATTTAAGCCTTTTTTTTTTTGTGAGCTTTGTTCTAATTGGGCAATACAGCCCTGGGAGGCTCTAGGAAGAATACCCTGCTCAAAACATACATTTGGACAATCAACACATTTTTGGTCATTTTGTTAGTCAAAATCATAGGCATACCTGGAAAACACAAAAAAGACTCCTTCAGGTAAAAAAAAATCTCTCTTTTGGACAGTCTCTTTCTTCTTTTCCTTTTAATCCAAACTTTATACCTCTTTTTGATTATCTTCCTAAGGTATGACTTTTATCAACTACTTATTAAAAAAATTCAGTGGTTCTTTAGGTGAGGGGGTTTCTAGTCTTCTTCCCAACTTCCACTCCTATAGTTTATATACTTACAAAAAGCAAAGAATAGATAACAGAGGAAATAAATTATTATTGATATATTAATAGTGTGTTAAATCTAATAATACTATGAAGTGTGAATACTTTCCTCTGAGTAAATCTGAGGTGTGTCCCTGTTTACTGACATATCTATTCTTTAAATTATAGTTCAAGAAAAATACAGTTAAGTCTAGACTAGGAATCTGAAATAGAGGAAGAATCCAGAATCTTTGAAAGGAGTAGGAAAAGGGCAGCTAGGTGGTGCAGTGGATAGAGCACCAGCCCTGGAGTCAGGAGTACTTGAGTTCAAATCTGGCCTTAGACACTTAATAATTACCTAGCTGTGTGACCTTGGGCAAGCCACTCAACCCTATTGCCTTGAAAAAACTAAAAAAAAAAGAGGAGGAAAGAATTTCTCTTTTTTTTTATCTCATTGGCCATGTTGTTTTGTAGAAAATCTCTCCTATTATTAGGAGACACTTGAGTTACTAAGAAGAGACATGTACAAAAATATTCATAGCAGCCCTGTTTGTGGTGGCAAAGAATTGGAAATCAAGTAAATATGCTTCAATTGGGGAATGGCTTAGCAAACTGTGGTTTATGTATGTCATGGAACACTATTGTTCTATTAGAAACCAGGAGGGACATGATTTCAGGGAAACCTGGAGGGATTTGTGTGAACTGATGCTGAGTGAGATGAGCAGAACCAGAAAAACACTGTACACCCTAACAGCAGCATGAGGGCAATGATCAACCTTGATGGACATGCTCATTCCCTCAGTGCAACAATCAGGGACCATTTGGGGCTGTCTGCAATGGAGAATACCATCTGTATCCAGAGAAAGAACTGTGGAATTCGGACAAAGACCAAAGACTATTAGCTTTAACTTGGGAGAAAAAACCTGATATCTTATTGTCTGATCTTGCTATCTTATACTTTATGTTTCTTCCTTAACCATGTAAACAATGTAAAGACTGGCAAGCTGCCTTTGGTAGGGGGAGGAGGGAAGTAAGATTAGGAGAAAAATTGTAAAACTCAAAATAAATAAAAACTGAAAAAAAAATCTGGCTTCAGACACTTAATAATTACCTGGCTGTATGGCCTTGGGCAAACCACTTAACCCCATTTGCCTTGCAACCCCCCCCCCCAAAAAAAGAAGAGACATAAATTCCAGGCATACAGGAATACAGAGAAGTATAAATTTAAGATTGTAAACAATTTCAAAGAGTGGGACATCCTCTAGGAGAAAAGAGATACAAAAGAAATCTAGTCTTGGCAATTGAGATTCAAGCTGTGGAATCAAGGTGACTATGAGCCAAGATGAGCAAGCCTCACAGGAAGGTTGCTGCACCTATGGAGGAGTTTCTTAAACTTTGAATTCCCATGGTCACATGCATTCCTTATATGTGTATGTGTAACTACTATTGTATTTAATGTTTATGTCTATTTTTCTCATGAAGCATAATCTGTGGAAGAGCATATTCCATGTATTTTTGAAGGTATTTTAAAACTATTATTCTGTGCCAACTTAGTAAATAGCTTTGCTAAGAATTGATTGTATCTACTGACATTGTTTTAATGTGAAACACAATCCATATTTATGTGGGGGCTCATGAGTTATAGAATGAATATACCCACCCCAGAGGTTACCCAAAGAACTTGTGAGGGTTGAAGTCATATTTGCAGGGAAATAACTTGTAAATATGAGAGCCTTAAGTTGGGGAAAGTTTTTCAGGGTGGCATATATACATATATATATATATATTTTATTATGATAAATTGAATAAAGTCTCTGGATAAATCAAATCATGTAATTTTTATGCACTTATGTTTTCTTAAGTGTAAAACTGGGGGCTGAACAAGATAGTCTTTGAGATTATATTTAACTCTTGATCCAGGATTCTATGATCCTAAATTTAAATTCGCTGTGTGTTCACATTTAACCTCATTTACTTACCATCCATGTGATTCTGGGCAAGTTACTAAAGCTCTATCTCAGTTTCCTTTTTTGTAAAATGAAGATAATAATAGCATTCATCTCCCAGGATTGTAGTTTGACTTTATTGAGAGCATATTTTCAAAGTACTTAGCACATAGTAATACTTTAATAAACATTTTCTTTCTTTTCTCCTTTTTGGCCTTTTATAGTATGTAAGTAGTATAGTTGTTATATCCATGACCCATCTCCCCCCTCAAGTTCATAATCTTTGTGAAGACATGTATTCTATCTTCAGCATCTTTGCATTTTCCATAGTGCCAAAACCTCCCATAATCAAGTCACCCAATATATATTTGTTGAATTACTGTGAATGAATGAACCATGATCTATATAATATTAATAGGTCTTGGAAATGGCAGAAATAACTACTTGGAAATAATCAACTAGTTTATTTCTGCATCATGAAATATGTAGGAAGGCAGCAGTCACTTGTGATCTTACTACCATTTCTGCCAAATCTGATAGTTTTAGATTCCCATAGGCACATGCCCAAAGGGAGAGTGTGGGGCGGAATGTTGACTTTATGGCACTGATTCATCATCGCCTATTCCCTTTTGATGTTCTCCATTCCCCAAAGCCCCAAAGTGCTCAATCATTGGAGATATATATGAGTGACCTAGCTAGGATATGTGGACAGAACAGATCCTTGGAGATATTTTATCAGAAGAATGTGTCAGAGAAGGGCACAATATAGTGACAAAGGGAAAGGTACTGGAGGAATTCTCTGACTGCAGCAAATTCTCATTGTTAGTCTCACTCCATCAGAATCTCTTCTAATTCCTATCTCACTCCTAAACTTACTCTACAATAGGAACAGTAATATAAAGGTTGACCTCAGGATCAGATCTGTGCTAGCTGTGGCTTTAATATACTGGCAAATACAAACCAAAGCAGAAGCATTGGGGAAATTTTCAGCAGAATTGTACACCTGCTTTTTAGTCCTTATATTCAGCTGCATCATTTATCCTAACAAGTTACCAAAAAAATGCTCAGTGCTGGAGAAGCAATGTAGTATAATTGAATTAAATAAGCAAGCACACACACACACACACACACACACACACACACACACACACACACGCGCGTGCGCGCATGCGATACTTTTTGTGCCAAGTGCTGAGGATACATAAAAGGGAAAAGCATGGTCCTTGCTCTCATGGACCCTGCATTCTAAGGGAGGAGACAACATGCAAACAACTATGTACATACAAGATACTAATGAGTACTGAATCTGTCAGCAGAGGAGACGGGTCCCCATCCTGACTTTACCACTTGTTAGATAAGTGACTTGTAGAAAATTACTTAACCTCCCAGTTTCCTGAGGGATGGATAGGGCTATTTGTAAGAGTTGAGAATTGTGCCTTTTTTAGATTTCCTTCTTTTTATCCCCTTAAAATAGGATCCCTTTTTGGTAGTTTTTTGTACTTATCTACCTTTTTCTTGTATTACAGAATGTAAAATACACAAGATACTGACAAAATACTTTGATATATAATATATAATATATAATATCTTTTTACTTTGGGTATATATCTTTGTTTTAAAATTTGGATTTTAAATCCTTTATTTAGGCCAAATGACAAATAATGACCCTTTTGGGAGGGGTTCTACTTGCTGACCCTTGTTTTCTTAAGCCATAAGGCAACTATCTAAATGCCTAAGGAGTTCTAGACATATATATAATGACCATTTGTGAACCTCCTAGATCCAAGTATATAAATAATGGAGTCTAAGGAACCTCTGCCTATTTCTATATCAGAAACTTGCCAAGTCAGACATGAGATGAGCCATGATCCCGTTCCCATTTCTTTTTCCCCTCATTCTTTGCACCTCCAACCACCTGTAATACTAAGTTATCCTGTGTAGACAAATAAATCTCTATTCTCCTATCAGATAAGATATTAAATAGTTCAAAGCAAGATCTAGTTTGTTATTTTTGTGCATAGGGTATCTTTCATCTTTCTGGTGTGGTTGCTAAGTTACCACAAAATCAACCATTTAGAAAATATTTGCTGTTAACTTGGAAATATTGATAGGAAAGTCTGATCACTTCTCCTCCTAGCAAACTTCTGAATTCCCAAACAAACACACCTCTCATAGTTTCTCCTTCCAGCCACTGGCAAAGTATCTTATGCAGAAGGAATAAAATTTTGATAGCAAAAATAGTGAGGAAAAGTCAAACTCAGTAAAAGACATCAAGAAAATGTAAAAATAATGAAAAATTTAAAAAAATCACCAAAGACACATAATTCTAATTTTAGCCCCATTGATCTTCTAGACTTAAAAGCTCCAAGTCAGGAGACAGTGACCCTTAAGTGCACTTTAAAGCTTCCACATTCACACATGAATTGGGTTCAATGAAGCATAGATGTGTTTTTCACTTTGTAAATGCTGGAGCATTAACAAAGTCAATAGTGAATAAAAATAGACTTTCCTACAAGACCAGTAAAAGAAATCAGCTTGGGGATTGTAGCAGGAAAAGACAATGTGCTTGATGCTTCATGTAGAACTTTGTTTCATCTACAAAACAGTATGAATTAAATCTTGCCTATGGTCTTATTAAATTAAGAAATTAAAGCCAAATATCAACTTGGTATTTGTATGTGTGTCTTATGTGCATAGTTTAAATTCACTGAGCTGTGAAAAATTCAATTGCACAATTTGAAAATGCACAGATAGGCTATTTTTTTTGTTTCATTTTCCTATAAAAAATGTCAACCTAAGGAATTTACATATATTTTAGTAATATTGTGTTTTCACGTGGTTAGAGAAATAGCATGGTATAATGCATAGAGTACTGGACTTGCCATTAGGAAGACTGGTTTCAAATTCTATCTTGGTCTCTCTCATTTGAACTCTCTCAGTTCTTCTTTAAGTTTACTCATCTGCAAAATGAAAATGTATTAGACTCAGAATCTAAGGTTGCTCTCAACTATAAATCTATGAAAAAATAAATCCTATGAAATCAAAAGTTGAAGTCCTCATAACAATCATAGTTTTTTCTCACTGTTTATTCATTAATACAAATGTCTGTATTTTGATGAAATATAGAATCATCCCCCACAACCTCCCCCTCACCCCTGTTTATAATCAGTCTGTCTAATTAATGGTCCTTTTCTTGACTTGAATTTTGACTTATGGCTTGAACATGACACTATGTATTCAATTTTTCTACCTGACCTTCACTAGGTTAGTGAAATAACTGGTCCAGATTCCCTCAAAAATGGGGGAGGGGTATCACATAAGTAGTAGATAGCAGAACAAAGAATCAGACACTGATCCAGATGAAATGTTCTTTCCTCTCTATCACACAACTAAGGAGATTGGATTAGGCAATTCATAAGGTCCCTTCCACACATCCATACCTTTGAAATATTTTTCATTTATAAAGTATTATAAAGGGTTGGGGAAATATTGAAAGCAAAAGGAAAGAGGAATGATAGATGATATTATGAATACACAGTATCATGGAAACTATCAGTATGAACTTGGACAGATTTTGAGAGATAGTGGAAACTAGAAGGGCCTGGTATGAGGGGTTAGGAAGTCACTACTGAATGACTGAACAACAATAGCAATATTCTCCACAATAACCTGGTAAAGCAATATCACTCCAAATTTAAAAATGAAAAAGAGAGAGGAGAAAAAAAATGAGGATTCAGAAGTCAGGCAAAAAGCATTTTTAAAGTACCTCCTGTGTGCTAGACACTGTACTCAGCACTGTAGATACAAAGAAAGGCAATCAGTTTCTGATCTCAAAGTACTCACTACCTAATCAGGGAGACAATCTGTAAAAGATTAGGTGTGCAAGATGTGGACGGGATAAATTGGTGAGATATATATGTATATATAATCAAATTATATTATTCCTCAAATCAAATTACATTCCTTCCTAATTAAGGGGAAATCAGGAAGTTTCCCTTGGAAGTCAAGATTTTAGTTGGACTTTGAAGGAAGTCACATAGGGAAGCCACACCAAATATGATAAAGGAGAGAATTCTGAGCATTGGGAAATAACCAGTGAAAATGATTGGAGTTGGGAGATGGAATGTCTCAAGTGAGGAACAGCAGGTCACTATTCTCTTAAGAATGATGGTGGAGGGGTAGCTAGGTGCTGCAGTGGATAGAGCACCAGCCCTGGAGTCAGGAGTACCCAAGTTCAAATCTGGCCTCAGACACTTAATAATTACCTAACTGTGCGGCCTTGGGCAAGCCACTTAACCCCATTTGCCTTGCAAAAAATCTAATAAAAAAAGATTAGAATGCAGATGTTTTGTTTTGGTCAGCTCACCATGCAGTCTGTCCTAAGAAATGGTACTAATTCTGAAAGCATTTATAATTCTATTTTGGAGATAGGACATGAGAAAAAAACAATAATACAAGATGCACTTGGCATGTAAATGCCAAATATGTGTTGCAGTCAATAAATGTTAAAAGAATTTCAGAGGAAAGGAACACTGTTTCTTTTGATAGACTAGCCAAAAGAGGATTCTCTGAGGATACAGTATGCCAAAGTCTTTTCATAGTAAATGTTTATTATTATTATTATTATTATTATTATTATTGTGTTGTTTAAGTCATCAGTAAATGTGTTGAAATGGAAAGAATACAGATCAGAATCTTCATGCCACCTACTAGCTAGAAAATGCCTGGGCAAGCCTTTAACTTTTGTTTTCTGAGATTTAATCAAAAGTCTTTATTAATTAAGATATGCTGAAAGGAATCCTAAAATGAAAACACAAAGGAATATTGTGGCCAAATTCTAGAACTATCAGATAAAAGAGAAAATACTGCAAGCAGTCAGAAAGAAACAATTTAGATACCAACATTAAGGGATCAAAGTTCCTGGAATGCAATATTCCAAAGAGCAAGTGAGCTTGGAATGCAGCCAAGAATTCACTATCCAGCAAAACTGAGTCTTCTCTTCCAGGGGAAAAGATGGATATTTAACAAAATGGGAGACTTCCAACTTTTCTTGATAAAAAGACCAGAGCTAAATAGAAAATTTGGACTTCAAACAGAAGACTCAAGAGACACATGAAAAGGCAAAAAAAAGGGTAAAGAAAAAAACTGCTATTCAATAAGATGAAACTGGTTACATCCCCACCTGGGAGAAAGATTTTCATAACTTTCGAGAATTGTAACTTTATTAGAGAGAATATACTTAACCAGAAATAATGGACACTCATGGTTTATACGAGACTGATAGAATGATTTAAAAACAATAGCTCTTTAAAAAGGGGGGGGCAGTAGAGAGATGAGAGGATGAAAGAGATTAAATGGGGTAAATCGCATTACCTAAAGAGGTACAATGGATTTATTGCAATAGAGGGGAATAAGGGAGGTAGTGAGAACCACCTGAATCTTTTTCTCATCAGATTAGGCCTAAAGATACATAAATACACTCAGTTAATTTAAGAAACTTATCTTCAACCTTAATGGACTTTCTCACTCCATCACTGCAAAAATCAGGCATAATTTTGGGGTATCTGTGATGGAGAATACCATCTATATCCAGAGAAAGAATTGTGGAGTTTGAACAAAGACCAAAGACCCATTATCTTATGTAATTTTGCTATCTCTTTTCCTTTATTTTTTTTCTTTAAGGATATGATTTCTCTCTCATTACATTCAACTTAGATCAATGTATACCATGGAAACAATGTAAAAACTAACAGACTGTCTTCTGTGGGGGGTGGGAGGAGGGAAGCAAGAATAGGGGGAAAATTGTAAAATTAAAAATAAATAAAAAATTAAAAAAACTTATCTTACCTTTCAAATATTAAAAGAGTAAAGGGGAAGTGGGAGGAAAAGAGGAATTAACAGAAGGAAGAAGGGGCAAAGGGAAAGGGGAAAGAAAGGGGAAGTGATTGTATACAAGGGGGAAAACACACTGAAGGTAGTGGTATTCAGAAACAAAATACTGGGGAATATGGATAAGGAGAAAAAAGGGGGAAAATATAAATAGAGAGAAGATAGCATGGAGGACAATAAAGAATTAATAATTGTAACTTTGAATGTGAATGGGATGAACTCTCCCATAGTTGTAAGTGAATAGCAGACTGGAATAAAGACCAAAATCTTACAATATGTTGTTTACAAGAAACTCATTTGAAGTAGAGAGATACATACAGAGTAAAGGTAAAAGGTTGGAACAAAATATATTTTGCTTCAGCTGAAGTGGAAAAGCAGGGGCAATAATTTTTATCTCAGAAAAACAGCTGCAAAAATAGATCTCATTAAATGAGATAAGGGAGGAAATTATATCCTCCTAAAAGGTGGTACCATAGACAATGAAGAAATTTCAATATTAAATATTTATGTACTAGGTGGTATAGCATCCACATTCATAGAGGAAAAGTTGAATGAGTTACAAGAAGACACAGACAGCAAAATTCTACTGGTGGGAGACCTCAACCTTCTGCTCTCAGATTTAGATAAATCTAATCATAAATCTAAACAAGAAGGAAGCTAATGATGTAAATAGAATGTTAGAAAACCTAGACATGATAGACCCTTAGAGAAAGCTGAATAGGGATAGAGAGGTATATACTTTTTTTTCTGCAGTACATGGCACTTACACAAAAATTGACTAAGTATTAGGGCATAAAAACCTAATAATCAAATACAGAAATGCAGAAATACATCTTTCTCAGATCATAATGCAATAAAAATCACACGCAATAATAGGCCAGGGGAAGATAGACCTAAAACTAATTGGAAACTAAATAACCTCATTTTAAAGAATGAGTGGATCAAACAAAAAAATTATAGAAATAATTAATGATTTCATCCTAGATAATGACAATAATGAGACAACTTATGGGATACAGCCAAGGCAGTTGTCAGGGGATATGTTATATCTTTAAATGCTCACATGAATAAATTAGAGAAAGAAGAAATCAATGAACTAAATATGCAAATAAAAAATTAGAGGAAAGAACAAATTAATCCCCCCATTAAATAGGAAATTAGAAATTCTAAAAATTAAAGGAGAAATTAATAAAATAAAAAGCAAGAAAAATATTGAACCAACAAATAATTCCAAGAGTTGGTTTTATGAAAAAACCAATAAAATTAATAAAACTCTAGTTAATTTGATGAAAAAAGAAAGTAGAAAACCAAATTGCTAGTATCATAAATGGAAAAAGTGAACTCACCATTAATGAGGAGGAAATTAAAGTAACAATTCAGAATTATTTTGCCCAACTGTATGCAAATAAATTTGATAATCTTACTGAAGTGGATGAATAATTACAAAAATATAAATTGTCCAGGTTAAATGAAGAGAAAATCAAATACCTAAATAACCCTATCTCAGAAAAAGAAATTCAACAAACCAATACTGAACTCCCTAAGAAAAAATCTCCAGGGCCAAATGGATTCATATGTGAATTCTATCAAACATTTAAGGAACAATTGATTCCAATTCTATATAAACTCTTTGGAAAAATAAGTTAAGACAGAGAACTCTGACTTCTGGCCAAGATGGTGGAGAGAAGACAGGCACAGTTCTAAAGTCTCCTGATCTCTTCCCCATCTATCACATGAAACAAACCTCTTAAAAGAACTCCGACCCACAAAACCCAGAAAGAAAAGCCAGGAGAAAGAACATCTACCTCAGGATTTGTCTCCAGCAGCAGCTTTGGCCAAATTCTGGCAAGTGAGTCTGGACTCAGAGGGAGGATCAGCCCCAAGCAGCAAGATTAGCAGCTGAATTGGAACCAGGAGTTTGAGGGCCTGAGAGCCAGACCTGTTGGGTCAGCGGTGGGGCTAGATGGCAGGGGCTTGAGTCAACTAGGGAGCAGAGGCACTGGTGTTGGTGCAGTCGCCCGGGAGCTTGCGGACAGGGCTGGGGGGAGAGTTCCCGTGCAGGAGAGCTGGGGACACATTGTCCCTGGGCTGCTCTGATCTGAGGAGCTCAAGAGTCCCATTGCAGCTCAGACTTCCCAGAGCAAACAAATACAAACTACTTCTGCCTCAGGCCCAGGTGTGTGAGCAGAAGAACCAGCCCAGCTGACAATTGAGAGCAAATGACCTCAGGCCAGGGTAAAGCCCACCATTGAGTGAAGGCAAAAGAATTCAATAGCTCCAACTCCTCCCTTCAAACAAAGGGAGAAGGCCTCAATCAAGGTCATAGACACTCCAGAGAAAGCAACCAACACCTCCTACTGGCCAGCCAGAGAAACTGCACTCAGTGAGTAAAGCCTTTAGTGATCCCAAGCCCCTGTGAACCAGCCCCTCCCCAACTCAGGTCTTAGCAAAATGAAGAAGGGTCAGTGGAAAGGTGGATCCATAGAAAAATTCTTGGAAGGGAAAGACCCTAACTCAGAGAGACCTGGAACCTCTGAGGAGAATACAATCTGGTCTTCAGTACAGAAAGACTTCCTTGAAGAAATAAGGAAGGAGCTTAAAAATCTGGGACAGATGGTTAATACCTTGCAACAAGAAAACAAAACCTTAGAAAGTACAATTGGACAAATACAAAAGGAGAATAAATCTCTCAGATCATCAATTGGACAATTACAAAATGAGAATAAATCTCTCACATCATCAATTGGACCAATACAAAATGAGAATAAATCTCTCACATCATCAATTGGACAAATACAAAATGAGAACAATTCTCTCAGATCCTCAAATGGGCAAATGCAAAAAGAAATTAATTCTCTCAAAACCTCAATTGGTCAAATGGAAAGCTCTTTCAAAAGTTGAATTGACCAATTGGAAAAGGAGTTGCAAAAGGTTAATGAAGAAAACTCCTCCCCTCAAAAAAGAATGGAGTCTGCAGAAACTAATGACTCCATGAGACATCAAGAGTCAAACAAAATAAAAAAATAGAAAAAATAGAAGAAAATGTAAAATACCTCATCAACAAAACCACTGACCTCGAGAATAGATCGAGGAGGGGCAACCTGAAAATTATAGGACTTCCTGAAAACATTGAAGAGAAAAAAAAGCCTGGACTTAATATTACAGGATCTAGTGATGAAAAACTGCCCTGATATCATGGAATCAGAGGACAAAGTAGTTATTGAAAGAGTACATCGACCCCCAACAGAAAAAGATCCTAAAATGAAAACACCAAGGAATGTTGTGGCCAAACTCCAGAACTATCAGATAAAAGAGAAAATCCTGCAAGCAGCCAGAAAGAAAAAATTTAACTATCAAGGAGCCACAGTAAGGATTACACAGGACCTGGCTGCATAAACATTAAGGGATCGAAGGGCCTGGAACGAGATATTTCGAAGAGCAAGGGAGCTTGGAATTCAGCCAAGAATCTACTTTACCACAAAGCTGAGCCTTCTCTTCCAGGGAAAAAGATGGACATTTAACACAATGGAAGAATTCCAAAAATTTCTGATGAAAAGACCAGAGCTAAACAGAAAATTTGGACATCAAACAGGAGGTTCAAGAGACATATGAAAAGGTAAAAAAAAGGGGGTGGTGGTAAAAGGAAAAAAAATGCAATCCAGTAAGTTGAAACTGGCTGTATCCCAGCATGGGGGAATAAAAGATTCTCATAAATCTTGAGAATTGTAACTCTAACAGAGAGAATATGCCTAGCCAGAAATGATGGACATTCATGACCTATCCATGAGATTGCTATCTAAAGAGATGTAACTGACTTTAACCCCACTTGGGAGAAAGACTCTAATAAGTCTCAGGAATTTTGACTCTATTCGATAGAATATACTGAACTAGAAGGGACAGACACTCAAAATTTTCTATGACTTAGATACAATGATCTAAAAAACACTACCTCCTTAAAAAGGGGGGGGACAGGAAAGAGACTGGAGGAGGGAGGGGATTGAATGGGGTAAATATCATTACACTAAGAGGTACAAAAAACCTATGGTAATAGAGGGGAAGAAGGGAGCAGACGAGAAACACCTGAATCTTCTTCTCATCAGACTTGGCTTAAAGTCAACCTGCATATACTCAGTTAACTTATAAAACATCTAACCTTTCAAGTATTAAAAGGGGAAAAGAGGAGAGTAGGATGGAGAAAGGGAAGGGGAGTGGGGGGGGAAGGGGAATAACAAAAGGAAGGGAAGGGAAAAGGGAAAAAGGGAAAGGGGAAAGAAAGGGAAGGGTGTGATATAGGAGGGCAAACACACTGAAGGGGGTGCTATTCAGAAACAAAATACTGGGGAATATGGATAAAGGGAGGGAAGGGGGAAAATACAAACAGAGGGAAAACAGCATGGAGGGCAATAAAGAATTAGTAATCATAACCTTGAATGTGAATGGGATGAACTCTCTCTTAAAATGTAAGCAAATAGCAGTGTATTAAAAACCAGAATCCTACAATATGCTGCTTACAAGAAACTCACCTGAAGCAGAGAGATACATATAGAGTAAAGGTAAAAGGTTGGAGCAAAATATATTTTGCTTCAGCTGAAGTAAAAAAAGCAGGGGTAGCAATCCTTATCTCAGACAAAGCAGCAGCAAAAAGAGATAGCATTAAAAGAGAAAAGGAAGGAAACTTTATCCTCCTAAAAAGTACCATAGACAATAAAGTCATTTCAATATTGAATATATATATATATATATATATATATATATATATATATATATATATATGTGCACCCAGTGGGACAACACCCAAATTCGTAGAGGAGAAGCTGAAAGAACTACAGGAAGACATAGACAGCAAAACTCTACTAGTGGGAGACCTCAACCTCCCACTCTCAGATATAGATAAATCGAATCATAAAATAAACAAGAAAGAAGTTAAGGAGGCAAATAGATTGTTAGAAAAATTAGATATGGTAGACTTATGGAGGAAACTGAATGAGGATAGAAAGGAATATACCTTTTTCTCTGCGGTACATGGAACTTATACAAAAATTGACCAAGTACTAGGACATAAAAACCTAATGATCAACTACAGAAAGGCAGAAATAGTGAATACATCTTTCTCAGATCACAATGCAGTAAAAGTCATATGAAATACTGGGCCAAGGAGATATAGACCCAGAGCAAATTGGAAACTGAATAACCTCATTTTAAAAAATGAGTGGACCAAAAAACAAATTATAGAAAGAATTAACCATTTTATCCTAGATAAGGATACTAATGAAACAACATACCAAAACCTATGGGATTCATTCAAAGCGACTCTCAGGGGATATATTATAGCTCTAAATGCTTACATGAATAAATAGGAGAAAGAGGGAATCAATGAACTAAATATGCAACTAAAAAACTTAGAGAAAGAACAAATCAAAAATCTCCAATTAAATACCAAATTAGAAATTCTAAAAATGAAAGGAGAAATTAATAAAATCGAAAGCAAAAAACTATTGAATTAATAAATAAAACCAAAAGTTGATATTATGAAAAAAACAATAAAATTGATAAACCTCTGGTCAATTTGGTTAAAAAAAAGAAAGAAGACAACCAAATTACTAGTATCATAAATGAAAAAGGTGAACTCACTACTAATGAGGAAATTAAAGTAATAATTAGAAATTATTTTGCCCAACTCTATGCCAATAAATTTGATAATCTAAGTGAAATGGATGAATATTTACAAAAATATAAGTTGCCCAGGTTAAATGAAGAAAAGATTAAATAGCTAAACAGCCCTATCTCAGAAAAAAGAAATTCAACAAACCATTATTGAATTCCCTAAAAAAAATCTCCAGGGCCTAATGTATTCACAAGTGAATTCTACCAAACATTTAAGGAACAATTGGTTCCAATTCTATATAAACTCTTTAGAAAAATAGGGAAAGGTGGAACTCTGCCTAACTCTTTCTATGAAACCAATATGGTGCTGTTACCTAAACCAGGAAGAGTTGAAACAGAGAAAGAAAATTATAGACCTATTTCCCTGATGAATATAGATGCAAAAATCCTAAATAAAATCTTAGCAACATGATTACAACAAGTTATCACTAGGATAATACATTATGATCAAGTAGGATTTATTCCAAGAATGCAGGGTTGGTTCAATATTAGGAAAACTGTTAGTATACTCAATTATATCAACAATAAACCTATCAGAAATCCTGTGATCATATCAATAGATGCTGAAAAAGCTTTTGACAAAATACAGCATCCAATCCTATTAAAAACACTAGAGAGTGTAGGAATAAATGGACTGTTCCTTAAAATAATTAGCAATATCTATCTGAAACCATCAACAAGCATTATATTCACTGGGGAGAGGCTAGAGGCATTCCCAATAAGATCAGGGGTGAAACAAGGGTGCCAGTTATCACCACTACTATTCAATATTGTATTAGAAATGTTAGCATCAGCAATTACAGAAGAAAAAGAAATTGAAGGAATTAGAATTGGGAAGGAAGAGACAAAACTCTCACTCTTTGCAGATGACATGATGGTCTACCTAAAGAATCCCAAGAAATCATCCAAAAAACTACTGGAAACAATTAGTAATTTTAGCAAAGTTGCAGGTTATAAAATAAACCCTCATAAATCCTCAACTTTTCTATATATGCCTAGCATGATACAGCAGGAAGAGTTAGAAATAGAAATCCCATTCAAAGTAACCTCAGACAATATAGCATCCTTGGGAGTCTACTTGCCATGACAGACTCAGAATCTTTTTGCAAACAATTATAAAGCACTTCTCACACAAATTAAATCAGATTTAAATAACTGGGCAAATATCAACTGCTCATGGATAGATAGAGCTAATATAATAAAAATGACATAAAAATGACAATTCTACCAAAACTAAACTATCTTTTTAGTGCCCTACCAATCAAAATTCCAAAAAATTACTTTAATGAGTTAGATAAAATTGTAAGTAAATTCATATGGAGAAATAAAAAGTTAAGAATTGCCAGGAGCTTAATGAAAAAAGTTCAAAAGAAGGTGGCTTAGCCCTACCTGATCTAAAATTATATTATAAAGAATCATTCATCAAAACTGTTTGGTATTGGCTAAAAAATAGAGTGGTGGACCAGTGGAATGGACTAGGTGTAAAAGCAGGAGATGATTATGGTAATCTGTGGTTTGATAAACCCAAAGAGTCCAGCCATTGGGATAAAAACTCCCTCTTTGATAAAAACTGCTGGGATAAAGTTAGTATGGAAGAAACTTAGATTAGACTAACACCTCACACCTTTTACCAAGATAAGATCCAAATGGTTACTGGATTTAGACATAAAAAACAATACTATAAGAAAATTAGGAGATCAAGGACTAGTTTACCTGTCAGATGTATGGAAAGGGGAGCAGTTTATGACTAAGGAAGAGTTGGAGAATATCATCAAAAACCCATTAGATAATTTCGATTACATTAAATTAAAAAGCTTTTACACAGATAAAACCAATGTAACCAAGATCAAAAGAAATGTAGTAAATTGGGAAACAATCTTTACAGCTAATGATTCTGACAAAGGACTCATTTCTAAAATATACAGAGAACTGTGTCACATTTTTGAAATAAAAAGCCATTCCCCAAATGACAAATGGTCAAAGGATATGCAAAGGCAATTTACAGATGAGGAGATCAAAGCAATCCATAGCCATATGAAAAAATGCTCTAAATTATTAATTATTAGGGAAATGCAAATTAAAGCATCTTTGAGGTACCACCTCACACCTCTCAGACTGGCCAATATGACCAGAAAAGACAAAAATCAATGTTGGAAGGGAAGTGGCAAATCTGGGACACTAATGCATTGTTGGTAGTACTGTGAACTCATCCAACCTTTCTGTAAAGCCATTTGAAATTATGCCCAAAAGGCAACAAAAATATGCATACCCTTTCATCCAGCAGTACCACTACTGGGTCTATACCCTGAAGAGATCATGAAAAAGGGTAAAAACATCACTTGTACAAAAATATTCATAGCATCCCTGTTTGTGGTGGCAAAGAATTGGAAATTGAGTGAATTTCCATCAATTGGGAAATGGCTGAGCCTGGAAGGATTCACATAACTGATGATGAGTGAGAAGAACATTGTATACCCTAACATCAACATGAGGGTGATGATCAACCTTGATGGACTTGCTCATTTCCTCAATGCAACAATCAGGGACAATTTTAGGGTATCTGCAATGGAGAATACCATATGTATCCAAAGAAAGAATTGTGGAGTTTAAACAAAGACCAAAGACCTTTAATTAAAAAAAGTTATCTTATTATGTAATTTTGCTCTTATTTTTTTCCTTAAGGACATTATTTCTCTCTCAACACATTCAATTTTAAACAATGTATAGCATGGAAACAATGTAAAGACTAGCAGATTGCCTTCTGGGAGGGGAGGGAAACTAGATTGGGGGAAAAATTATAAAATTCAAAAAATAATAAAAAAAAGAATAGGAAAAAATTAAGATATGCTGAATAAGCACTAGTGAGGTTACTATTTTGGGAAAGTGCAGCAAGTCTCTGCAAAATAGTCAAAGCATGCTCTAGTACATATAAGGAAATGAATTTAGATGAAAGATAAGATACATCTCTTTTTAAATTTATATTTTTATTCATTTACATTTTACTAAAATAGTCTTTCTGTAAGAGTAATCATAATTGCCCCTACCCCCACAAAAATAAAAAACTTCACAAGAAATAAAGTGAAAGGAGAAAAAAATGTGCTTCTTTCTGGGTTCAGATATCATCAGCTCTGTCTCTGGGGTGGATAGCATTCTTTATCATAAGTCCATCAAATAAGTTAATTCCTTATTTTTATCACAGTTGTTTTTGCTGATTGTAATTCCTTCTATCCATTCCTCCCCACTCCCATTTATTGTATTTTCTCTCTTTCCTTTCACTCTGTCCTTGTTCAAAAGTGTGCTTTGGGGCAACTGAGTAGCATAGAGTTCACATCCCACCCCAGACATCCAGCAGCCACCCAGTCATGTCCTCCCACGCAGGCCAACCAACCACACCACCTTGCAAAAAACAAAAAAAGTGTGCTGAATTTGACTACTCTCTCCTCTGTCAGCTCCACCCTGTCTCCCCTCCCCTTGCCCCCTTTCTCCCATCCCCTTCCTCTCCTTTTTCCTCTAGGGTAAAAGATTTCTACACTCTATTAATTGTGTATGTTGTTTCCTGTCTGAGTCATTTCCAGTGAGATTGAAGGTTCAGATATTTCACTTCTACTCTATTGCAAAAGCTTTTTTCTTGACTGTTTTTATGTGAAGTATCTTAGCCCACTATACCTCTCCTTTTTCTTCCTCCCAGTACAGTCCCTTTTCACTTATTAACTCCATGTTTACAATACCTTCATATTCAGATCCCTCCTATGCCTTGTCTAAACATGCTCCTTCTAAGTACTCTATTAAATGAGAAGGTTCATATGAGTTATCATATGTATTCCTATGTAGGAATACACACAGTTCAACATTATTAAATCCCTCATAATTTGTCCTTCCCATTCACCCTCTATGCTTTGCCTGATCTTGTACTTGGAGATCAAACTTTCTGTTCAAATCTGGCTGTTTCAACAGGAACATTTGAAGTTCCCCTATTTCATTAAATGCCCATCTTTTCCCCTGGAAGAGGATGTTCAGGTTTGCTGGGTAGTTGATTCTTGGTTACATTCCAAGATCTTTTGTCTTCTGTTATATTTTATTCCAAGTCCCAGAAGCCCTGCTAAATCCTGTGTAATCCCTATTGTGGTTCCATGATATTTGAATTGCTTCTTTTTGGCTCTTGTAACAAATATTTTCTCTTTGACTTGGGAGTTCTGGAATTTAAACCTTTTAACTTCTTTTAACTTTAGTCTTCCCATCTACAAAATGGGTATTAACATACTTGTTCCGCTTCCCTCAAAGGGTTGTAAAGAAAGGGTTGTTTAATCTTTAAAGCTACAAGGAAGCCTGTTGCTATAGTTACCTTCCTTATAGGGTTCTTGTAAGGATCAAAAGGAATAATAAATGAAAAAGTGTTGTGGGTACTGGAAAGTATTATAAAAATGTGTTATAGTGTTTTTCTTTAAAAGTTACCACTAGTTTGAGATATGTATTAGTTATTCTTTGTTTTATCAATGAGAAGGACAAAAAAATTCAATACAAATTTTCTTTTTATTGTCAGAACAAGAACAATAAAGTCAACCAATAGCGGACCCACAAACAAGATGGAAAATAAAATGTTACATTTCTTAAGTTGCTCATCATTCAGTCTGATAGTGTCAACCCTGCTCATAAATCAGAGCTTTTGTTCTCCATTTATTCTACTTTACTGGTATATACTTTTCTAGGCTTGAATTAATTCCTTGTATTATGGCTACACACTCACAGTAACAGTAGCCTTTATAATATTTAAAAAATTTTTGTTGTTTATTCTATATTATTACAATAATCTTGTTGTGAATGTAAACATAAACTCCCCCCTATCATATTATTTGCAAAGTTTGCAAAATTTTGCTTCCTCATTGTCCATTCTGATTCCTTCTTTCTAATACTATATTGAATAGCAATAGTGGCAATGGGCATCCTTGTTTCACCCCTGATTTTATTGGAAATGCTCTGAATTTATTTCCATTACATTATAGTATTTGTTGATGGTTTTAAATAGTACTATTTATTATTTTAGGAAAACTATTTATTCCTAAACTTTCTAGACTTTCAGCATCTATTGAGATAATCATACGATTTCTGTTGATTTGGCCAACATATATATTTTCAATGTGTTAGCTGTTTGAACAAAATTCTAATGTGAACAAGATAGACTGACAGGGGGGATACCATAGAATAATGCTGACATCCTAGAGGAAAGTCTACAAAGTATAAATCCTTCTTCATATTCAGAGGTTAGATGTGAATTATTCTTTCTCTTAAATGTTCAACCATATTCTTACCTTAATATCCAAGGGAATGGTATCTATGAGTTGCTTGAGTATGGAGAAAAGAAAAATCACCTTGAATATCTCCATTTTCTGCCTTCATTTTTCCTTGAGTTATGCTTTAATTCAGTGTTTTGGTACTTGGACAAGCTAGAACATATTGTAAAATACAGTGGAAAGAATGGTTTATTAAGATTAGGGAAACATGAATACTAATCCATGTAAACATAGACAAATTACTCCTATGAATATTGATGTTGCCTTTTGTTGAGTGGAAATAATAATTTAGATTATCTGCTCCCTAGGGATTTCAGGAAGAAAATGCTTTGTGTACTTCAGAGTGCTATATAAATATGAAGTAATTATGATGTAACAAGTGATTTATATTTATCTTTTCTCATTTAAGTAATTATGATATATGCAATGCTATCCCATAGGATATACTGGTGATGGGTTGGTACCTGAAATAGAAAATAATGCAAAGAAGATGAGAAATATTTACAGTAGAAGAATGAAATCATCCCCAAAAGATTTTTAGATCCCGTTTTCTCCTATTCCTCCCCCCCAAATCTGGATGCTGGAGAGATGGAATTGATGAACTAGAGAACTCTAAAGAGATTATTAATGTCACCAAAGAAAGTGATAGAATAAGTGCTACATAGAGCAACAGACTAAAATAGGAACTGTAGGAGAGAAGAGATTCTGTGAGAGAAGCACTCATGCTCAGGAACTATAAGAGACTCTAGGGATTTATAAAAATCTCTGAAATTAATAAATTAACAGCAATATTTAGCATTTGTAAAGGTTTGCTAAATGCTTTTAATGTATTCTCATATTATGATTTCTATTTGACTTTGCTCATTTAATAAAGCATTCTCTAATATTATGAATTGTGAACTTCTAAGTTGGAAATAGGTTTCAGAGCACTAAGGGGTACTATGGATACATTTTCCCAAATTTCCTTAATTTACACAAGGGAGTGAGACAATTTCCCAAAGTATATCTCAGTCTCTGGGTCATGAGAAAAATCTGCTACAAGTGTTACAATAGGAACAGGTTGTTATCCTCTCTCTCTCTCTCTCTCTCTCTCTCTCTCTCTCTCTCTTTCTTTCTCACTCACTTTATAGTGAAGTTTTTAAAAACTGTAGTAATTGAATTCTATTGAATTGAAGTTCACAATATGTAACTCTGGTTACAAATTCATTAATATAAGACTCTTTTTTTCATCGATAGAAATGGAAACCCTTTCCTACATTAGGGATGGCAGAGAGTTCATAAGAGTGGAAGAACTCCAAGCTTTCTTCAGTCCCCTTTGGGGTCTCAAGTTTTTGCTCCTTTTCAGGCCTTGAGATGCTTAGGGCACTTATGACTTACAGTTTTCAGAGGGGGAAATGAAAGAGGCTGACTCAACTTTAGGTTGCTGAAGGAAAAGATTCTGGTAAGACACAAGTGGAGATACCAGCCTCCATCATGTCTCTACCTCCAGTTTGCTACTCTAGAGACCATATCTTTGATGAAATCAAGGACTCTTTCTTGGTTAATCTGAGTTATCTTGCCCCAGTGGTACTGAAGGTATTGTCTAGGACATATTTTTTTATGTATACCATCTCTGATATCTGTTTTGCTATAATTTGGTTAAATTGGTCACTTTGCTTTCTAGACAGGGCTTTCCACATTTGGGGGTCTAATGTATTCATCTCTTGGGTTTAGGAAGGGAAATTTAGAGCTGATGTTAGTGGAGCACTAGAAGGGTTACTTTAAGTGAACATAAAACTGGTAGTTTATACCTTGTACTTTGTGTGAGTTGTTGAAGAGTTCTAAAAGTATCAAGTTAACAAACATTTATTAAGTACCTACTTTGTGCCAAGCAACATGCTAAGCTCTGGTGAGACAAAAAAGGAAAAAGGTAGTTAGCGCCTGTCCTCAGGAAGCTCAGTCTATTGAGAGAGACAACATGTAAACAACCATGTACAAATAAAATACATAGAGGCTAAATTGGAAATGAGCAATAGAGGAAAGACATTAACATTAAGTGGGGTTGAAAGAGGCTTCTTGCAGAATACAGAATTTTAGTGAAGCTGCACATGTCATGTACTTTTGATCCAATTTCTGATTGTTGTTCATGATTACAGGATAAGGGGGAGAAATCATTAACCTTTATTGTAAGGTACAAAAGAAATGCTAAAGAGCAAGTCCTCAAAGCTGGCAGTCTCAGAGTATGCCCAGCTTGCTTATATAGACTAGAGAGACAATTGCTCTTGAGTCAAGAGAAATTCCCTTGTTCCACCATCTTTCTCCTCAAATTTTCTTAATCCAGTTAAGTAGTTATACTGATTAACAAGTTAAAAAGATATTTTTGAAGCACATTGGTTCATATTTTTAAATCTGGATTATTTTCTAGTCACTTGGGGAGAATTTATTAGTTATTAAACATTTCTTAATTGTTTCTCCAATTGTTATGCATAGAGTCCTCAACCATGTTCTTGAGACATAATACTTAGACCTTTTTTTTTGTGAGGTCCTAGGTTTTTTGGACAGTCTATTTCAGACCTACAGTGTTGAATTTTTATAATTCAGATATTTCAAGTGCACTAAGAAAACATGTAGTAGTCATTTAATGAAGTAAAACCTAATTTATGTGTTCCTAAGATAGAATTTTATCTTTTTGTGTGTGTGTATATGTATCACTTATCCAAGGTTGCTTAGATTAGATGAATCTCCAAAAAGTAGCTGATTGCTTTTCTTTTAAATGTTCTAGGGATAATCTTTTGGAATTGTAGGGTTTCTAGTATTGTTGTTCATAGGCCCCTATCTGGCATATTCTCTAATATCAACTAGCCAGCCAGATTTAATTAGCTTATGAAAAGATGTATTTATTGACATGGTATAGTAGGAAGAGCTAATGCAAAATCATTTCTCCAAAAGTGTGTGATACTCTCACCTCTTGTATATATAATGCTCCTAGAAAGAATGGGATAAAATTTAAAAAGGACATGTGGCTAAAGGACAATTCATGACTTCTGGTTACTGGAAGTTCTTTTCTCATTTTGTGGGAGAAAAGAAAATTCAATATTTATGGAGTTCTCCTTGGTAGAGATCCTTTCTGGGATCTAAATCGTGAGGCCTGAAGCTATGCTTCTTCCCACTCTGAAGAGGCCACATTCTAAGAAATTGACTTTTCTTCGAATATCTAGTTTTTATGTAGATGTATAGTTTGTAACCTATCCAATATCTGTGATGGCATGGTCAATGGCAGTGGGGTGAGAGTGATGGAGTTTAATACTTCTTCTGGTATTGTTTCCACTCCTCTTTTCCATACTTCTATTAACAAATGCAAGGGTCTAGCTCCTCAAGTGCTCCCAAAGCATAACCCTCAAAACGGTTGCTGAAATTCTCCTACTGGACAGTGGTATTTAATGTTTCCAAACAATTGTAGTATATTTTGTTATCTAATTTTATCTAATATTTTCAAGAATTTCACTACTTCCAAATTTGATTAATTAGGCTTTATATACACATTGTTTATGCTTTTGGTTGGTTGACTGATTCAATGGAGACTCTTAGAAATTGTCTGTGTCTAATTTACTATTGATTCAAAGAGCATTATCCTTTGAAAATGGCTTCTGAGAACTTTCTTAGTTATATTAATTAGAATTGGGGTAAAGGACCATCTCTATTTTATACGTAATATGATTTACAAAACTCAAAGCATTATCTTTACAAATTTGAGCAGTTGGGGCAGCTGGGTGCCACAGTGGATAGAGAACTAGCCCTGGAGTCAAGAGGACCTGAGTTCAAATTTGAGCTTAGACACTCAACAATTACATAACTGTATGACTTTTGGGCAAGTCTCTTAATCCCATTACCTTGCAAAAGCCATAAAATTTTTTTGAGCAGTTACTTCTGTTATTAACACTAGATTATAGGGTTTACCTAAGGAGAGGTTATTTACAGCAAAGTAGTTAAATATAGGAATGTTTGTGGATCTATGGAAGATGCAGATCCTTACTCTGATTTTGTTTGTACTTTCTTGGAGCTCTTAATGATTATATCATGAGTAATACAGAATCTAAGGTTTTAACATACTCCTTGATGACAGTCCTATCCCATCTTCAATAGATAGAGAAGAGGATTTAAGCATTTAAGCATTTACCAAGTCATGGTAAATGACTCTTTCCAATATACTCCCATTAACAGGTACAAAATCATTGACTCCAAAGATAGCTTTATGCAGGACAAGTTATAACTGGTTGCTTCAAAGATATTTTGAACTACTTGTAGAATTGCGTCTAGTTAGTTCTGTTGTCGATATTTCTTTTTATATCAGACAAGAAGAATGTCATAGGATTGAAAGCACTCAGGTTGTACCCAGAATTTACAGCACTATCAGCTCTTTTTGGGCACCGTGCCAAGTAATTCAGCCTACATTTAAATAATGTCAAGACCCAGCTAGACTGTCTTCTCAGGGACGATAGGAAACAACATGGCCTTTCAAAATGTCATTGGGATTTAACATGCTAGAATCATGAAGATGAATATGGAAATCCTCTGGTATCACATCCCCAGGAATTGCTAGTGAATGAGCACAGAATGGGGATAGCTAGCATTCTGACATTCAATGTCAAAATATCAGTGTGATGTGGTAGTCAAAAAAGCTATAGTGATCTGGAACTGTATTAAGAAAGGCAAAACTTACAGTAATATGGAGGCATTAGTATCACTGTACTCTGACTTGAATAGTTCACATGTGAAATATTGGGTTCAGTTCTAGGCATCACAGTTGAAAAAGGACACAGATAAACTGGAGAGTACTGAGAGAAGGGTACACAGGACGGTGGAAGGCCATGAGCTCATATCATATAAAATTATTGGAAAAAATTAAAATGTTTAACTCAAAAAAGACTCAGGAGGGACAGGGTATTGATCTTCTAAGAGTTGAAAAGCTTTGATGAAGAGATTAGACTTGCATTGAATCCAGAATGTAGAACTAGGAGATAATGGTTAGAAGTTGTATAGAAGAGAAAATCTTCTTACACTTCTTAGAAATTGTAGCTTTTCAGCTACAAAAGATTAAATAAAAGTACAGTTTATGCACCAATGTTCTTAGATTTTCTTCAAGAAGAGCCCCCTAGATCATCACTTAGACACTCATGACCTTAATGTAGCAGATGCTTTGCTTTGTTTTACCTAGAAGTGGGTCACCCATTTAATCTATTAATGAAGTTCTGACTCAGCATGCAGTCAAGGGGCTCAATCCAGTGACAGGTCAGACATGCCTAGAAATAGAGTTTTAAAGTTCCTTAGATATCAGAATGGCAGTTATGAATTTTGAGGGCAGGTAGAAGGGCACGTGATGCATTTTAGATACAATTCTACCAAGCTTGATGATTTGGTTTCTGAGTCTACAGCAGATTAAAAACAACAGATTAGAAGGGAGGGGAGTAATGCCAGAGATAAGTAAATTAATTGTAATAAGTTATAACTATTAGCCTGACAGTAAGAGAAGGTTGTATAACAAAGGTTATATAATCAGACATTAGAACTCAAAAATTAAAGCAGCATTTAGTGCCAGGGCCTTAAAGAACTCAGTAAGACTTTAGCACATTGTCTTATTATAGAACAGGATAGTAATCCATTGATAACGATGACCTAGCCTCACTATGCGATGGTTATAATAATAAGAATAGTGGGCATTTATTTAGTGCTAAAGATCTGAAAACTGCTTTATAAATGTGATCTCATTTGATCTTCATAACAACCCTGGAATATTGACTTAATTATTATTGTCATATTACAGTTAAGGAAACTGAGTCAGGCAGATTAAGTAACACACAGCTAGCAAGTATCTGAGGCAGGACTAGGTATCAGATTTTCCTGAGTCCAGGTCCAGTGCTCTATGTAGTATACCACATAGCAACCTCATAGCAATCTTTTATATATCATGCTATATAATTAATATACCATGGTGAAGAAGGTATGTGAATAAGAGTGCATTTCAGAAAGATTTCCATAAAAAATGAAAAGATGCCCGGTGGTTAACACCAAGAAATTTCAGCTACTAAGTCGGTTCATCTATTTCCAAAACCTCATTTCACAAGGAGGTTGGATAAATGAAATGTTGATTTACTTAAACATTCTCAAGGCAGTTTTTCCTGGGTCATGGTATCATAAAAGAAAGTACCTTAAAGATCATATGGTCTAACTGGTACCTCAATAAGGTCCAGGATACAATTTCACTTTTCACTTTATTAGAAATTGCACATTTCACTTTATTAGAAAGTTTCTTCTTAATTATCATTCTGAAATCTGCCTGTATAATTTATATCCAATGGATCACTTCAGCACCCAGGATAGATATGGGATGAAGGAGAATAAGGCAAAAATATCCAAGCTAGCTATTGAAGCACAAGGAAAAAAAGATGATTTTCTGTTCTGTTCAGAGTTTCTTGCTCCAGATTTAGTATCATTCTTTTCTTGCTCTGTAAAGTATTCTTGTTGCATAGAATTACAAGATCTCAATGTCAGAAAGGATCTCAGAGATTATGTATAATAATAACCCATATCTGACCAAGCAACCCCTCCTTAATATATTCAGTATACATGAAAAGGTTTTAGCTTTTCCTCAAACATCTTCATGAATAGATTTTCATTCCATTTGGCAACACTGATTTTTCATTTTATTTTATGAAATTGTCTTAATTATCCTGTTTCTTAGTTATTTACTGTTAAATTTTAATCCTGGACTGGATTTCTCTAGTTACCTAGAAATTTCTGGATTGCCTTATGATAGGCAAAGTATATCTTAACTTTCGTCTTTCAAAATACCAATAATTTCATCAGTTCTTCCTACACTGATGCGGATACAACATCTCCATTCCTTAATCATTTGTTTGATGAATTGCTGTAGCTCAAATAATTCATCACTTCGTGACCAATCCCTTAGTGATCAGCCTCTCTTAAACAGTTAAGTTGGTCCTTGGACTGGTTCACTGATGCTTAAAGTTCTTCTTCCCTTACCTTATACTTGAAAGCACAGCCTTTGAGAACTCTAATAAAACATTAGAATAGAATGTAATTCTATCAGGAAAATAGTCTAATAAAAAACACCAAAGTCAGCTATAAATAAATACTGTTCTGAATTTTCCTTATGTAGCTTGCCTTCCTCACTGTGACTAATTAAGAAATGAATTTCAAAAAGTTCTATATTTTCAAAATATTTTCAAAAAGTTCTATAACCAGTTTGGGCAATCATTTCTTTCATAATCTCTGAGTGTATTAGAGTCTCCCCACCCTTTTTTAAACATGAAAAGACAGAGGTATTAATTACATCATGACACAGTTAACTTTTTTGTTAAATGTTATATTGATGATCTTTTTAAAACAAATATTGACTCTCCTACCCCGACCCTCAATATAACTCATTTCAACTATAGGTTATGTGTTGCCTATTTAGGTTATGTATGTTCACATGAGTGTGTCTAAATTCTACTCACAGGTAGATATACTCTACCATTCTCCAAAGGGGACAAATACCAGTAGTACAGCAGGAAAATAGGACCATAGGGATGAGACATTTGGATCTCCTCATAAAAGAACTACTGGGATAGAATTATATTTATTTGTTCCCCCAAATATTGTTGGTCTAGGAGAAATATTTCTTAGGTTGAAGTCATTTTCCTTATCACTATTGCTTCTTTGAGGAAAGAGTTCTTTAAACTGTTTCTGAAGGCTTGACTCCCTTCCCATCAGATAGTAATTACACAGAGACCATCGCATAAACCCAGAAATGTTGATCTCCTCTCCAAAGCTGATTTTTCTCAGGTAGCTATGGAACAATGAATAATCATTCTCTACCAATAAGGAAAGTCTTATGCAAATAGGCTTGGTTTCCTAGACATTTTTGACAATGAATGACTTAATCCATATCTCTCTAAAGTCGCCCACCTTTCTGTTAGGAGGATAAAGGCAATCTTTACATGCCAGTCTTTGGACATCAAGAATGACTCTTGAAATGATTTGAATTTTGATGTCCTTCAATGTTTATTTTTCTTAACATCATTGTGAGAATTCCATAAATTTTTCTTTAAATTATTTGACACAATTTTCTGCACAAGTTCAAAGAAGTTACCCTGTTAATCTGAATTCTGGAGATAATTATTTCTTGAGTAATAATGCTCCATTACATTTGTATGCCATAATCTATTCAATCATTCTTTGAATGACCATTTTGTTTCCTGTTCCTTATTACCACAAAACTTGCTACTGTAAGATCTTTGATTATATGAGACTAAATTAAAATTCATAGAATTTATAATTCTTACATGTACCTGAGCCTACTAAACCACACCCTTTTAAATATAGTAACTGTTATGCTCTTTGATTTGAAGTACAATAAATACATTAGTCAGATAATTGACTGTTACTTTGTCTGAAAACCATATATTTCTAGGTTAGATGGAATTATGTGCATTGTAATCAATGTACATAATGTCTATCTCCTTTCCTGTAGTTGGGATTGAATCCAAACCAAGCCTCAACAACATATTTTAAAACATACAAACAAGTAGCATATATATCACACTCCCCACCCCCAATTTTAGATGCTTACTTGATGATTTTTGATAGAATAGCACATGTTTAAGTCATGGCCTGTGCAGGTCTAAACTTTAATAGAAACCCAATTGAGTACAGTGGTGGTTTCATTGCTAACATAGATTAATGCTGTTTTTGGACTTTGATGGACTTGCCAGTTATCCTACTTATTCATTAATTGTGCAAAACTCACTATATTATATGTACTGTACATTACATCTGTGACCAATATTTTTTTAATATGATTGGTGTCACTATAATCTCTTTTGCATGTGATTTTCAGAAGTATAAGAGAGGAAAGGGGGAAAAAAAGGAATTCTCTGTCAAATCCAAGGATTTGCCAAATAAGCATTCCTGTTTATGAATTGGAATCTGTCAGACAACTAGGAGGCATCTAGGATTTACAGCAGAATCCTTTCTGCATTGCAAAATCATCTATGTCCTGGCATTCAAAAATTATGTGCCACTCTGGGTGCTCCAGATAAAGAGTCTATGTGCAGAACTCTTAATTTATACCTCACCTCCCAATAATGGGTCTATTAAGGATGTGGCAGTGAAGTGCTGTAATTATCAGTCTGGCTTCCTCAGGCTAAAGTTATAGATCCCAGGAGCTACATATTCCATTTCAGTGAGATTCTGCCTGGATGTGGTCCCTGCTGATGTACCATAAGCGAATGACTGCATTGCCAAGGAAAAACACATGAGATTAATAAGAAAGCCTGAATTTTGTCAGCTAAGCTATTATAATCAGGAAGATGAAGGTTTTCTCTATAATGTGATTTCTGCCTCTACTTTCCAAGTGGTGGCAATTAAAGTTCCAGTCATAGAATGGGACCATGAATAATGGTGTAGCATAGTATTAGGAAAACACTCCATTCATCATTGCCAAAGGGCAGAATACTGACCTCCAAAGCAATGCTTCAGAGGGGGGCACAATGTGGTATAAACACATTGGCAAAATGTATACTTTACTAAGCCACTCAATACAGGGAGCTACTCTTCTCAAATTGGAAGGGAGGGTAGCTTTGTGCCTATCAACATATGTTAGGATTTTCTAACAGATATTACTGTAGAGAACTGCTTAATCATCTGCTAGACATCTGAATGTTTCCCAGGAAGGGGTTTCATTTTATTCATATGTGATTTATTTCCTGCTGATGATAGTAGCAGGCACTGTGTATAAAACTGGATTTACTAAGAGTCTATATTCAACATCCTTCTGTTTAAATCATCACTAGATTCTCCTTTAGGGAGATGTAGGGATTGGCATGGGGCATGGTTCAGAAGTAAGAAGCAGTTTTATAAAAAAGTTCTGTTCTAGGACTGATTTTGAAAGAACTATTATTAGAATGTATCCTCCTCTAGGGCAAGGATTGCGTTTTTGTCTTTTTAAAAAATTTTCTCAAGGGTGAGCACTGTGATGTGCAATAAGTACTTAATAAATTGATTATTTTTAGAACTTGAGAATATATGACACCACCTTTCTAGAACTACAGCTTATGAGACTTATCAGTTTTTGCTTCCCACTTCCAAATCAGTCGATAGACTAAGTTATTTCTTAGAAAATGCATTTACTGGGGCGCCTAGGTGTCACAGTGGATAAAACACCGGCCCTGGAGTCAGGAGTACCTGGGTTCAAATCTGATCTCAGACACTTAATAATTACCTAGCCGTGTGGCCTTGGGCAAGCCACTTAACCCCACTGCCTTGCAAAAACCTTAAAAAAACCCCTTAAAACAGCATAATCTTAGTAAGCATAGCAGTTAAAAAATGTCATTCATATAAACTAGGAACACATCTTCCCCCAAATCCACACAGTGTCAATGAATAAAGGGGGCACAAACAGAGTAGTACTGAAACACACATATAGGAAGCATGTGTGGTCAAAGCAACACACAATTTTGGAACTGTGGGATTCAGTATTCTTTCTCTCCTTAAAACATCCTTTAAGCTTCATTACTGGGAGTGATAACTGCATTGAATGGATTGCTTAACTGAGTTTGCTTCTTACAGGGCATAGTGTTGTTCTTTTTTTAATTTTGCAGAGCTGATGTTTCTACTTGATATTTACTTTTATTATCAATAAATTTATTTTTCAAATTATATGTAAAGATAGTTTTCAACATTCATTTTTGTAAAATTTTCTCTCTCTCACCTTTCTTTTCCTCTTGCCCTAATACACTAAGTAATCTGATCTAGGTTATACATGCACAAGCATGTTACATATATTTCTATATTAGAAATGCTCTGAAAGAAGAATCAGAACAAAAGGCCATGAGAAAGAAAAAACAAAAAATTTTTTAAGTGAAAATAGTATGTTTTGATCTGTATTCAGTCTCCAAAGTGTTTTTTTTAATGTGTATGGCAATTTCCATCATAATTCTATGTTTGTTTTTTTCTTGCAAGACAATGGGGTTAAAGGACTTGCCCAAAGCCACACGGCTAGGTAATTATTAAGTTTCTGAGGTCAGATTTGAACTCAGATCCTCTGGACTCCAGGGTTGGTGCTTTATCCACTACACTATCTAACTGTCCCTCCATCATAATTATTTTAGAATTGTCTTTGATCATTGGTTTGTTGAGAAGAGCTAAACCTATCATGGTTGATCATCGCACAGTGTTGCTATTATTGTGTACAATGTTTTTCTAATTCTGCTCACTTCACTCAACATTAGTTCATGTAATTGTTTCAGGTTTTTCTGAAATCCACCTGTTCATCATTTTTTTATAGAAAAAAATAATATCACATTCCATTCATAAACCAGTTTATCCAGTTGTTCCTCAGTGGGCATCCCCTCAATTTCCATTTTTTGCCACCATAAAAAGAGTTGCTACTAATATTTTTTGTACACGTGGATCTTTCTTTTTTATGATCTCTTTGGGATTCAGACCCTAGTAGTGATATAGCTAGACCAAAGGGTAAGGGCATTGTGTTTTTGTTGGATTTTGTTGTTGCTGATTCTCTGGTGTGCAATTATAATCACCACTTCCATCTTCATACTCAGTTATAATCTTGGTTAGGGTACAATTGGACTCTTTCAAAAAACCTTTGATGACTAATTCTGCTCTCTTAGGTTCTTCCTGTTAACTTTTCAGGTAAGAGGTGGGAGAATAAATTTGGCCCTTCCTTTCTAACTCAAACTTGGTTTTAGTTTTTGCACCACTGTGAGAGAAATCTCTCAAACTTATGGTGACCATTCAGTACATTTCCTATTTTGTCATCCCTATAGGCTAGGACACAACCAGGCAATGGTCATTTGCCTAGTAATTTATGAATATGTCTGGAGTGTAGATTTCCACAATTTTTTAAAACTCTAAAGTTCTGTAGTTCTCTGCAAATGAATGGTCCTGGAAAAGGGAGAGAAGCAATGTATTCTTTTGGGGCAAGTGAATAGTTTCTACTCTTCTTTTCACATGCAAATGAACTGCTCAAAGCCTCTTTCAGTTGAGGGAGAAAAATTATTCACTCATATCAGAAAAAGGCCTTACCTTCTATAAATTGAAAAATTCAGTATTAATGGGATAAATCCTTACATCTCATTGGTATCTGAATGGGCATAAACTTCCATCCATCCATATCAGACTCAAGAGAAATTATTTTATTTAAAAAATCAAGGTGTCCCTTGATCTTTTCTGCTATTCTTACTAGCTTTGTGACTAATGACAAGTCACATCACTTTTAAACTTGTGTCCTTGTCTCTAAAAATAAGGAAAATATTGCATGAATAAATGCGATAATGTGGAATAACGTATGGTTGGTTGCTGTCATTGATATATGTTCAACTGCAGCTTATCAGACTAATAATAGCTTAGAATAATCTACCAGAGTTTGGGCACAAATAGCTCATATGAATCCTTGGGGTGCATTCTCTAAATTTGCGCATCTTGCATTTTCTTTGGATTACTTCAATTCTGGATGCTCAAAGGGCATAGAACCATCTCTGATGAGACACTCTAGGCATGGCAGTCCTGTGACAGTACATCATACAATCAATATCACACAATCAATTCCAAAGTTTTTTTTAGGTTTTTTTTTTGTAAGGCAAACAGGGTTAAGTGGCTTGCCCAAGGCCACACAGCTAGGTAATTATTAAGTGTCTGAGACTGGATTTGAACCCAGGTACTCCTGACTCCAGGGCTGGTGCTTTAACCATTATGCCACATAGCCGCCCCTAATTCCAAAGTTTTTAAGAGAGACCTTGAGGGTGTCCTTGTATCAATTTTTCCTGCCCTCCCTGTAAGTGCTTGTCCCCTGTGAGTTCTTCTTAAATTAGTTTTTTTTTGGCAAGTGTACATTTGGTGTTCAAACAATATGACCAGTTGTGTTCCATGTAGGAGAGTTTGAAGAATAGTGAATAGAGAATTAGACTCAAAGCCAGGATGATCTGGATTCAAATCCAGCCTCTTGATAGGTCACCCCTAGTATCTCTTGGCAAGTCAATTTACCAGGCTACTCTCTAAGACTATAAAGTACATACATATTTGTATAAGTAGAGTTAAGTTCTCCAGCAGGAGCTCCCTACGTTGCTGAATCAGAAGTCTGGTAGGAAAAAAAAGCATTTTCCATTCCATAAGGTTGCTGAAAGACTTTTTTGCATGCTGCATTTCAAATATGAGCACCCCTTTCTTCCTTTTCAAAAATCTGACCTCCAATTTCATTGATATAGACAATTCTTGATAAAGGAAACTTCCTTTACCAATGCAGATTGTCAACTATTCTTAAACTTTTAGTCTTCAAGAGTTGCATAGGGTATTAACAGGTGACTTGAGTTTCATATGGATGATATGAGTGACTTGAGGCAGAGACCAAGTAGTATTCTATTGAGACAGGACAAGTGAAAGGTGATACAGACCTGAACCAGGGTGGTAATAAGAGATGATGTGGATGTAGAAAGGGGGAATACTTAACAGCAGATTGACATCTACTAAGTAGAAGTGAGGAGGGAGACAATCAATGTAAAGGCAAGGGACAAGTTGAAGTCAATCAGTCCCTAGCTGAAGTTCCAACTGAAGAAGAAATTTTGAATGCCATTAGGCTCCTTTCAAGTGTCAAAATACCTGATGCTGATTCTTGAGTCCCAATTACTCCTGAATCTAATGCCTGTTTTTAAACCACAACACTACACTGTATTTATGTCTTTAACATTGACATCATCATCAATTGCAATTACAAAAGCAAGAATTTACTAAATGCCTAATATATGCTGAGCAGTCTGCCAAACTCTGAGATAAGGCATAAATGAAATGTTCTCTGCCTTCAAGAAACAGTCTATTGGGTGAGATATTTAAATAAGCAAGAATTTTTATATTTTTATATTTTCAAAATATATAAAAGATAAATTTATTTTTTCAAAGAAGTCAATAACAGTTGAGGGATAAGGAAAAGATTTATGCAGAAGGAAGGTGGCTCTTTGATCAGTCAATCTTGACATTTATTAAGTACCCATTATAATCCAGGCACCTTGCTAAGGGATGGGGAAGAAGGTGGTGATGAAGAAAGAGAGCATTATAAGTATTTGATGCTAGTGAAAAGGCAGGAGATAGAGCATCATGAATAGTAGGTAGGCCAGTGTCACTGAATTACAGTGTTTGTATTGGAGAATAAAGTGTAAGCAGACTGGAAATGCTAAACATCATTAATGCATAAACATAGTCAAGCAAAAGAAAAGTGGAAATTTGTTTTTCTCAAGTGTGCCTATATATCTAATATATTTCTATCTTCTTTTTTCCCCCAATGGATGGAAGAGATGGGAAGGAGAAAGAAATGCTTTATAATTGTTGGTGAGAGACAGAAATAAATATTGAGACAGACATACATTGTTGTTACTGTTGTCTTTCATTTTTTAAAATTTTTTTGCAAGGCAAATGGGGTTAAGTGGCTTGCCCAAGGCCACACAGCTGGGTAATTATTAAGTGTCTGAGGCCGGATTTGAACTCAGGGACTCCTGACTCCAGGGCCGGTGCTCTATCCACTGTGCAACCTAGCTACCCCTTGTTGTCTTTCATTTTTGAAGAAAACTAATGACATCACAGTCTTGATTTGCTTATGAATTGAAGCAGAGTTGTACAAAGTCAAAGTCATCAGCCTCATTCTTCCAGTGTCATAGAAGTCCAGTGACAAGATAAAAGTCAGAATGACTGGTGATGGCCAAGGGTAGTGTTTGACCTTGGCATCTTTGATGTCTGACCAAGTTTTAAACAGTCCATAGCCCTTACTTTGGCTGCCTTTATAGCCATTGAAGCAAATTGTTCTCATTTGCTCATATGCTCCCTCTCCCCCGACCCCTTCACCTAATTATTTGACAGTTGTCTGGGAACTGAGATGTGACTTGACTATAGTCACATAATTAGTGAATGTATCAGAATTGAGACTTGAACTTGGGTTTTGGATTCTGAATGGAGAATGGAATAGGTTGAGGAATGACTTGAGGCAGAAACCAAGTAGTAGTCTATTGAGATAGGACAAGTGAAAGGTGATATAGACCTGAACCAGGGTGGTAATAAGAGATAATATGGATGTAGAAAGGGGGAATACTTAATAGCAGATTGATATCTACTAAGTAGAAGTGAGGAGGGAGACAATCAATGTAAAGGCGAGGGACAAGTTGAAGTCAATCAGTTCCTAGCTGAAGTTCCATCTGAAGAAGATGTTTTTTCTGTTTGCAAATGATTGTACTTTCAGTGTTCCCTCTGAAACTGAGATGCAGCAAAGTATGGATTAATATTCTGCTGTTGGTGCTAATTTTGGCCTAACAATGAAGACCAAAAAACACAGTTACTCCATCAGCCAGCACCACACCATCCATATGTGGAACTATTGGTTACAGCAATTGGACAAGTTTTGTATATTGTGAATAAGTTCATTTACCTTGGTAGTATTCTTTGAAGTGATGTACACATTGATAATGAGATTGCCACATCACTGTCAGAGTAAAGTGTGGGAGAGAAGAGATATTAGGCTCTGAAGGTCTACAGAGCCATTGTGCTGATCTCATTATTGTATGCCTGTGAAACCTGGACAGTATATCAATGCTGTGCCAGGAAAGGGAATCCTTTTCATTTAATTTGTCTTGGAAGATTCTCAAGGTCACCTGGCAGGATAAGATACCAGACAATGAGGCTCTTTCTCAATCTAAACTGCCAAGCATCTAAACTCTGCTACAGAGAGAGCTACCCCGATGGCAACAATGTTCAAATGCCAAACATAACACTTGCCAATAACACTTTTTTTAATGGAGAACTCACATAGGACAAGCACTCACATGGAGGTCAAAAAAGTGATACAAAGACACTCTCAAAGTCTCCCTAAAGGACTTTGAAATTAATTATGCAGGATGGGAGACACTGGCACAGGACTGCTTCACAGGGCATACCCTCATCAGAAGGGGGCTGTGCTCTTTGAGCAGAGCAGAATCGAAGTAATTCAAAGAAAATGTGAGATGTACAAGTTTTGAGAATCCACCCCAGGGGTTCACATAGACCATTTTTGCCTGACCTATGATGAAGTATTCCAAGCACTTATTGTTCTGATCAGTCACAGACACACATATCAATTTGACTAACATAGTGATGTTGTTTTAGTCCTCTTTGAGAATGAAGGACAACAACCAACCAATCAACTATCTCTGTGAGACACCAGCAAGAAGTGGGGTATTCTTTTTTATTCACATCTAAACTTATTTTGTGTATTACTGGTTGGGGTTATTACATACAGATTTATCAAAAATAACAGTTATCTGTAGCATTTGAATTAAGGTTTTGGTTTTTGGTTCCTTAATTTTTATGCTTTCATTGCTATCAACCATTTGGAGGGAATGATAACTGCAAGGGGGCGGGGTTCCTCTAGTCAAAAAATTGTTTTAAAAATGTTCACATGGAGAGACTTTTTCCTTTGGTGTTTAAGTAAGTCTATCAAATACAAATCATTTTCTTAAGAGCTTCACAGAAGCTAGTGCAAACTGAGAACATTTTATGAACATTGTAGTCAATGGCTTGAGAATAATAAAGTCCAAGAGATGCTCTAGGGAAATGGAGAGATGGCACAGTGGGGGGTGACTTTCCCTCTGCAAAGATGATCTAGTTCAGTTGTTTTAGCACAAGAAATTCTTTTTTAAAAAGAACAATTGCTGAGATAAGATTAGGACTCTGTTTCTAGAGTAGCTTGGCACTGACTGCTCTTAATATTACACCATGTGGCCTCCTAATACCATTTAAAGCTTCTGAGTTAACTATACTGTTGAAATTCCTCTCTTGTCTTCTCTGCCCCACTTTTGCTCCAATTCATTCTTCATGTCACTATCACATTCATAGGTAAGCTTGGGTGTACATGGGTACTTTTGGAAGGGAATGGTAACATTCTTCTCAGGATTTTCCAGGATACTCAGACCATAGTTATGATAAGACTTACTCTCCTTCTCATGCTATTTAACAATTCAAAGCCTTTGAAATAGCTTCTTGTTATCTTCTAAACAACAAAAATTTCTTAGATCAACATAATGATATATGTAAGGCATTCCTAAACATAATTTACATGTCAGTTGAAATGTTATCTCTGGGATGCAACCTTCCCCAAATGCTTTCATCTTTCCCTATCATACTTAGTAAAATGCTTTATTTGTACTTTCATATATTTATATCTATATGTATATATAGATATATGTATAGATATGTATCTCTCTCTCTATATATATCTATCTCACAGGATTTTGTATTAAAGTTATTTGCATATGTGTCCTACTATATTATAAACTCTCTGAGAATAATGTCCATTTGCTATTAAATGTTTTTCCCCTCTCTCATGACCAGTACCATGTTCTGTATAATGAATATATTTTGATACTTGAAAGTCTTCAGGTCACACAGAATTTAGAAGTGGGAAAAACAGAAAGAATATCCTGGTAGTAGTCTTGTACAGAGGACTTAGACAAGAATGAGTTAATGAACGGTGAGTTTGAGAAACAGCTCACAGACTTTATGTTATTGTAGGGCTGTGGAACTTCAACTATTTGAACATCAGATGGAGCTTTATTTTTATTAAAAGAATTCCTGATGAAATATTGATTTACTTAATGTTAAGTGCATTCTCTAAAAAAAAAAACCTAAGGGAAGTGATGAGGGTAACAATAATTCGGGAGCTGGTTCTGACTAATAAAAAGGAAGTGTTTTTTGAAGAGAACCTTGGAAAGAAGTGATCACACCTTTACTCTGATAAGTGCCCTAAATTTTGAGAAAGCAGATTTCTCAGAATTCAGAGTGAGAACAGGGAAAGTTTCCCCAAAAGTGATGAGGGTAAAAAAACAGAACTTTAGGGGTTTCTCTTCAATGGAAAATATTCTTTAAATTATTTGCAACAGGGGCATCATAATCATTTTGGCAATCCAAGTCTATATACCTCAAAATTATCCTTTATTTCATTCTTATCTCCCACATCCAATCAGTTGCCAAATTTTGTCAATTTTTGACAAACTCCAGCATCCCTCATCTATCCCTCCCCCTCCCATATACAACTATTTCCCTAGTTCAGATATTCATCATCCACTCTTTGGATTATTGCAATAACCTCCTTGATCCTTTTGCTTCCAGTTTCTTCCCTTGCCAATCCATCTTCCACATGTCTGTCAAAATAATTTCTTTACAACTCTGATCATACCAACTCCCTGGGCAATTGTCTTCAGATTCTATTGCCTCTAGTGTAAAATACAAAAATCCTCAATTTGGCATTTAAAGCACTGGTTTTAGCTGACATTTATCTTTATTTCACAATATTTTCTTTCATGTACACTGTTTTTTAGGTTAACTTACCTGGATTTTTTTTTGCCTCTGACCTTGGCATTTTTTCCCCTTTATGGCTTAGCATAGTTTGTTCTACAGGTCTAGAATATGCTGCCTCCTTATATCAATCATCCTTAGAATCCCTAATTTCCTTCAAGGCTCACCATAGATGTCATTTCCTTCATGAAGCATTTATCTCCTGAGTTATTAGTGCACTCCATTTCCTCAAATTATTTTGCATTTTCATGTGGCAGGGTGTGAAGGTAGGTAGGGATTTTGTAAAAAGTATGTGATCCCCTCCAGCAGCAAAGACTAGCTTATATTCTGTCAAACAAGGGCATATACCGGCTGTCTTATGCACCACTGAACATTAGAGTGCTCTGGGGATCAGCTCTAGCTCTTGGGGCCTCTCTAAGGCTCTGGGCCACTTCTAAGATTTATCCTTTTTTTTGTCTGGCAAAGTGGAAGATCCTGTGCTAAGTACTTTACAATTATTATCTCATTTTACTTCTTATAACAACCCTGCGAGGTAGGTGCTTTTACTATATTTTATTTTATTTATTTTATTTTTTTAGGATTTTGAAAGGCAAATGGGGTTAAAGTGGCTTGCCAAAGGCCACACAGTTAAGTAATTATTAAATGTCTGAGGCCGGATTTGAACTCAGGTACTCCTGACTCCAGGGCTGGTGCTTTATCCACTGCGCCACCTAGCCTCCCCTTACTATATTTTATAGATGAGAAAACAGACAAACTGATTAAGTGACTTTCTCAGGGTTAAATAGTAAGTTTCTGAGACGGTATTTGAACTCAGGTCTTCCTGACTCCAAGTCCTGTGCTTTATCTCTCATGTAAGCTGCTATTTTATGAATATCATGTTTTGTTATTCATTAAATGCCATGCTATGAATAATACCTTTAACTTTTCTTGTTCCCCTGTTCTCCTCTCCAATTAATTCATCTCTGACTCTCACATTTTTAAAAAGTATGTTGGAATAAATGAAAATTAAAATAAATTGGAGACATTAATCGCCAGTCCATCATTCTCCATTTTATTTCATAGACTATAGAGTGGTACCGACCTAGACGTTCAGTTTTGAATTGCCTTGCCATTTATATTTTACATGTGCCAATTTATATATTTTTTTGTTGTTTCCTTAATTAGAATATAAACTCCTTGAGGTTTAGAGGTGTTTTTTTTCCTTTGTATTCCTAGTGATTAGCATTGTGTCTCACACATAGAAAGTAAATGTTTATTGTTGGATAGATTTCATGTATATATCTGGAAAATCCAAAATAAGATGTCCTGCTGATAAAATTCAGGAAACTCAAAGACTTTTGAGAAATTTTCCCTCTAGGAAAGAGGATTCAGTTTTCTCCAGGTCAAACTTCTTTGTATATCTCTTAGATATTTACTTCTTAGAAATAGGTGGATTGGCTTTCCCCAAAGAGATGGGGGAACTGGGTGGTGCCATCAGAGATCAGGGCTCACTAATGATTCTTATCCCAGAGGTGTAAAAAAAAAAAGCTCAGATTTTTATTTACATACCTGTAAAGATCTGCACAGGTCTGCACAGCACAAATGGTTGACAAATTAAACTTCATTTGGAGAGACAACAAATTACTTGAGGACAGAATGAATAGTTTCATTGAAATAGATAAAGAGAGAAAGAAGGAAGTTTTGATTAACATAGGTCTAGGAAGGAAGAGGAAAGAAGGGAGAAGGAAATGGCAGGGAGTACAGGAAGAAGAAAAGCTTAGATCAACACAAATCTAGCCACATGGAGCTGGGGCCATATTTCTCCAGTGACATAGGCTGGAGAATGTGATCCTAGCTTAAAGGGAGAGAAAGGTGGCAGAGATACCAGGAATGCAGAGAAGAAAGAGTCCTCCACCCAGGAAGATTATGCTTAAAAGCGTTTCCATAGTGGGTAGGACAAGGGTGGTGTTTGGGGAGTGGTTTTAATACCTGACTCCAAGTATTCTCTAATGGTTATGCCACAAGGATGGTTTCATTGCTAATGGGTGGCAGCGCTAGTCTTTCTGTCCCAAAGGACAAGATCTTCAAGTTCATATTACATTATTTCCTGTCCTGCTTCACTTTCAAAATCAAGCAACATAAAAAGGGGGGTAAGTCAATTAATCCTAGTTAATCAAAATCATCTTCCCCTATTCTGCAAATACTTGAAAAAGTTCTAAAGATATATTCAACTTACTGTGGATACCCTTGCTGGCTATGCACATAGAGCCTAAGCAGAGCTCTATCACATGCTTAACTGTATAACTGTTATAACCCTTCCCAGCCTCACCTTTTTTCCATCTCACTATAATATAAACTCCATTGTTCATTTCTGTCTTTGTACATTTTTTTTTACTTTGTACTTAATATAAGACCTGACATGCCTTGGGTAGTGCAGTGGATAGAGGACCAGGAGTGGAGTCAGGGACACCTGAGATCAAATCTGACCTCAGACACTTTCTAGCAGTGTGATCCTGGACAAGTTACTTAACTATGTTTCTCTCAGTTTCCTCAACTGTAAAATGAACTGGAGAGGGAAATGGCAAATAATTTCAGTATCTTTGTTAAGAGAACCTCAATTGGGATCATAAAAGATTTGGACATGTCTGAAAAACAACTGAACAACAATTCAGAACATAATCAATAAATGTTTGTTGAATTGAATTGGACTAAAAAAAAGAACAAAAAATGTCTTAAAGGAATTGAAATCTCAGAAAAGCAAGTAGATAGTAACTAAGAAGGCAATTAGTTACTCTGAACAAGTTCAGGCAATAGATTAGTGTAAAAATGAATATGCTAACTGTCTTGATTTGCTTCAGCTTTCCAATTATACAGGAAGAGAGCAGTATGGGATTAACTTGGCCAATCAGGATACAAAATGAATTGAGTAATCAATAGTCTTTTGCTGTGACCAAGTTAGAAGTGCAGAATCAGAGACCTGAAACTAGCTTAGCTCAAAACAGTATTGGGCAGCTCCCGGGGTATTAGCTAACTTTGGACCCCTGGAGACATCCTATTTTATGTTGTTAGTCTTGAGTCTTGGGACTTTCAGCATTATCATGCTTATCTTGTATTAAGTCAGTTACCCTGTTTCTGGAATGCTTTATTCCTATGTCCCCTTTTTCTCCCTGAGCAGCCCATTTCCTATATCCTTTCTCATTTCTTGCCTTTCTTTGCTTGAAAAATATGTAAACTACTTTCTACTTTTCCCAAACTGAGTTGGTTCAACATTAGGCTGTCTGTTCTACAAGATCATGCTTATACCTGCTTAATAAAGATCTTTTAAAGACACAGTTCCCCTCTATTTTTTTTTTTTTTATTTTGCATGTCAAAAGGACTTGGCCTGTTTGCCTCCTGGTGGTCTATCCTTTAGGAAAAAGGGATTTAGGTCCCATAGGGTTTGTGCTTCGGTTTACATTAAGATTAATTACATTTTATCACAACTAAAGAACTGGTTGATAATTGTGATTGTTAAGTTTCTATCAATAATTTTGGAAAAAATATACGGTATGGGTTAGATGCTCAAAACTGGAGATGGGCAAATATTGCCTTGATTTTGAGGCAAATGTTTTGAGGCAAAAAAGGGGTGGGGATTATATTTAAATCTTGTCTCAGATATTTGCTAACTTTGGGTAGTTAACTTGCCTCTATTTGTCTGTTTCTTTATCTGCAGAATGGGAATAATAATAGTATCTCCCAGTGTTTTTGTTAAGATCAAGTGAAATAATAATTATAAAGCACTTAGCAAAAAGTAGGTACTATGTAAATGTTGACTGTTTAGCATTCATCATCATCATCATCATCATCATATTCTAGGTAGGAGTTTTTATTTTCTCATAAAATTTTAGATCATATAATTAAAGTATTGCTTGTGAATCTTCAGAATGTGAAATGGTGATCACTGAAGGTCAGTGACTTGATCAAGAAGTTATACCAGACTCATCTAATTTCTTTTTCTGGCTAGGATTACTAGACTGTCAAAGTTAGGAGAACTACTCTTTAATTTCAGCCTCTGACACATAGTGGCTATGTAAATCTGGTTTTACTCTTAATCTCTCAGTACTCTAGGCAGTATTAATCGCTAAGAAGGTGCTTTGGTAGAGAACTTCTTCAGTCTGTAGTTTCTATACAATGAAATTAATTATTGTCATTTTTATTAGACTTTTAAATAAGAGGCATGCTGTATATTTAGTATATCTAGATTTCTGCTAAGTATTCATCAGTATCTCAAACTATCTATCCTTATGGATTAGAAAGAGCAATATAGGATAGATGTTGCTAGAATTAGTGGATTTAGAACTGTTTAAATGATTGAGTGTGATTAATGATCAGTAATGATTAATGTTGGAAGGTGATTCTTAGAGGAGTACCCTAGGGATTTTTTTTAAATCAATTCCTTGGATGAAGGTATCCTTGGTATACTTGTAAAATGATAATGATATAAGTTGGGTGGGATAGATAATATTGGCATCTGGTTCTAGAAAGATCTGAACAGGTTAGAATGATGTTCTGAATCTAATAAGAAGATTTTTAAAAATTTACTACTGTTTCTTTTGTACCTAATCTATACCACTGATCCACCACTCAGTTTCTTACCTGTCGCCCGCAATAGCTCTGGTGTGGGTCTGGACATGAATTTCAGAGAGTCAGGTTGGGTAGAAAAACATACCCAAACACAAAAGGTTGGGAAGTGAAAATCTACCAACTTTATTTTTGGAAAATCAGACTTTTTTTATAGCAAAAACTTATCTCAGGAATGACGGGTTAAAGGAGACCCAGTTTTACAATTTCCTGGGTAAATTTACAATATTTATTCTGAGAAATCTGCATACTTCTCTATCAAAGGAACTTTTTATAACTACCTCTGGAGCCACAGATTATTTTAGGTCAGAGTTCACTGGTGAGCCAACTGATCCATACAATGAGAAATAATCCATACTTATCTTTGATGAAGAAGATCAACAAGGCTATGTGAATATCACTCCCTGGGGCTGGGCCTCTACACTTACCCAACACCAAACAGTTTTGATGACTGCTGCTTTATAATATAATTTTAGATCTGGAACAACTAGGCCACTTTCTTTTTCATTTTTAAATTAATTTCCTTAATATTCTTGACTTTTTGTTTTTCCATATGAATTTTGTTTCTCTTTTTTTTCTAGTTCAATAAAGTAAATTTTTGGTGCTTTGGCACTGAATTCATTGGTACCTCACTGAATAAGTAATTTAATTTAGGTAGAATTGTAATTTTCATTACATTAGCTTGACCTATCTATTCATGAGCAATTGACATTTGTTCAATTATTTAGATCTAATTTTACTTGTGTGAAGTATTTTTCAATTTGTTTCATATGGTTTCTCAGTTTGTCTTGGCAGGTACACTCCCAAGTTTTTATATTGTCTACAGTTACTTTAAATGGAATTTCTCTATCTCTTGTTGCTGTACTTTGTTCGTAATATATAGAAATGCTTAGGTGAAAATTTTTAAATAAAATTTTTTTATTTCATTTTACTTTTTAGTTTTTAAATTTATTTTAAACTTAAATATAAAATGAGAAAAGAAAAAATATTGCCATGGACACAGCAAAACATGAGAAGATTTATTATAAAGCAATTAATTTTAATTTCAAGGAATGATGGATGATGAGAGGTATGTCTAATTCAGGGAAGGGAAGACTGGGGTCATGAGTTGAGCTAGATGACCTCTAAGATTCTTTCCATTAGATAACCTAGTGAATAGAGAGTTGGACTGAGAGTCAGGAAGACTGAATTTAAATACTGCCTTAGCTGTGTGACTCTGGGCAAGTCACTTAACCTCTCTCTGATCTCTGAAAAATGAAAGTGTTGGACTTAATCAGTTCTTTGTCAGTAGACTTTCAGCTCCAAATCTGTGATCCTATGAAATTATACAATTCAATGATAGTGCAGAAAGCAATATATAGGAGAGGATCTAGATTTGTTCTGCTTGGTACTGAAAAGCAGAATTAGGAGCAGTGAATTGGAGTCAAAGAGATGTAAATGTTAGCTCTTTGTAAGGAAAATCATTTTAAAAATTAAAACTATCCAAAAGTAAAATGGGCTTCCTTGAGGCGTAGGTGCAGACATAGCTAAGAATTTGTTTTAATGTCAATGGTGATGCAATGCATGAGGTTTCTGATTTCTAGCTAAAGTCTTCATAACTCTGAAAGTTTAAACTAGTCCTGCCTGAAGAAGGTATTAGAACAAAATAAGGAACAAAATAAGGTATAAGGAACAAAACTCCTTAGAGTTTATGGGTCTTCCCAGCAGAAGCTGGAAGCAAATTGCCAAAGAAACTTTTTTTTTTTATTCTATCTTCCTCTACATTGAACCCAAATTTGACCTAGAGGCACTAGGGATCAATTGTTAAGTGATATGTAAATTGTACAATGCATAGAAAAGACAAAACAAAGAAATGACTCATTTTCCATTGCAAGCCAGTCTCTTTCAGCCTGGATTACTGAAAGCTAATGCTGCCCATCTGTCTGTACCACTTTGATCCCATCAAAAGGAAAGATGCATTAGTCTGATTATAAATATCTTATGTCTTTTATCCTGAGTATCTGCCAGTGAGAGAACTACAAAGTATCTTTTGACTCCTCTGTGCTTTTTCCCCTTCTTCTATCTACATTGTATTTTCTCTATTTTTTCCATCTCTGATTTTCTCTTTTTATTTCTAAATATTTACTGACCTATTTCTGTGTTAATACTGTTTTCTTTTTGTCCTTACTTCTAAGTAGAATAGTTTCCATAGTTTACCACAATGAAAAACTAGATATCTCATTATAAAATCAGATTTTTACAAAGAGAAATACCCTGGGGATATTTTAGTTGTAGTTTTATATGGTCAAGGATTTGGTATCAAATACCATTATTTGACAATTCAGTGGGTCCTTGAGCTCATCAATGTGAGCACTCTCTCCCATGGTTTATATTGCAACCATCTAAGACTCCTCATGAAATATCATAATCCTAATAATACTTAACTGGTATTTATAGGCTGTTTTAAGGTTTTTTTACTTTATCTAATCCTGAGAAGCAGGTGCTGACAAAACTGAGAAAAAAAGTTAGGTAATTTACCTAGGCTTGGACAGCTGAGTATTTGAGGCAAGATTTGAACTCAATGCTCTATTCACTTGTACCATCCAACTTCTACAGTAGCACATCTTTTCTTTTTTCTTTGAGACAATTGGGACAATTATCCACTGAGCCACCTAGTTTCCCCACATTGCACCACCTTAAACCTAACATATCTAAATTGAATTCATTATCTTTTCCTTCAAACCCTCCCCTCTTTGTAACTTCCCTATTATGCCCAAAAGTTCTGCTATATTTCCATAGCCACTAAAATTTGCAATCTCCTTATCATTCTCAACTTGTCATTTTCTCTAATCCTTTCTAAATTCTGGCACTCCTCTCCAATTTACCTTGTTAACATCTCTTGTATAAACACCCTTGTTTCCTTTGTTATTGTTACTACCATGGACCAGGCCTTCACATCTTTTGATGCCTTATTATATAGCCTGTTTGTTGATCCCGTTGCTTCTGCCCACTCCAGTTCATCTTCCATTCAGCTTTTCAAAGTGGTCTTCCAAAGAACAAGTCTGACCATGTGATACTTTCTCCTTCTGATCTCCTACTATAAACTCCAGTGGCACCATGTCACTTCCAGGATCAAAACTGTGCATAAACTACTCTTCTTCCACCACTTTTCCAGTCTTATACTGTTTTCTGCAATCCAGTGACACTGATTTCCTTGGTCTTTGCAAAGTACACTTCACTCAGCTATGGGCACTTTCCCTGGCCATTCCCCCATACTTGGAATTTTCTTCCTCTTTTATTTTTGCTTCCTACATTCCCTCAAGTCCCAGCTATATTTTTAAAAGAAACTTCCTTTCCCTCTTAATTCTAGTGTCTTCCCTCTGATATTGCCTTAAATTTACCCTGAATATAGCTTGTTGTGCATGGTTGCATCTGGTATTAACCTCTGAACATACCTTAAGAGCAGGGATTCTCTTATGCCTTTCTTTATATCCCTAGGTTTCAGTTTAGTCAACAAACATTTATTAGATACCTACTGTATGTCAGATACAAAGTTCTAGAGTTAAAACACTAGAACTGGAAAAGGTCTTAGGGAATATCTAGTCTAACCATCTCATTTGTAAATGCAAATTCACACATACATATATATGTATACACTTATATGTCTACATGTTATACTCTATGTACATATTTTTTCCCTTGCAGAAAGTAAACCCCTTTTGGACAGGGACAAATTAATTTTGTCTTTCTATCCTCAGTATCTAGCACATTGCAAGGCACAAAGTAGGTGCTTACAAATGCTTTATGCATGTAAATTTATATAAACATGTATATGCATATACCCCAAAGTATCCTTTGTTACTATTTGTTACTAATATGCAGTTTATACTTTCACTATTTATTATGTATACTTTATAACTATTACTAATAGATTAATTTTAACATGCATTACTAATATTTTGCAATTAGTAGGAATATAATATGTACATATATTAATATGTATTGAGATATCATTACTAGATAGTAGTAAGATGTGCATTATATTCATATGTTGTATATGAATTATAGTATTAAGATTGTATTATTATGTTGATATATTAATAAATTACTAATTATAGTATTAATATTATATTGATTGTATGATTATATCAATACATGTACATATTATATCTATTCATTATTAATATTGCAGCATCTGAACACATGTATATTCATTACTAGTTACCTAATTTATTGCACATATATTTATAAATCTACACATATTACTATTTATATAGTAATGGATTGTATATATATGTTTATATGCATATTATATATAAATAATATATATGTAAGTACACAATATATACATGTGTATGTATAGTCATAGATACAAATAAAATATTTGCTACATGTTCTTAAAAATTTGAAAACAATCTTCCTAGAGAGAGGGGACAGATCTAGAAGCATATTTATCTACTCACTTAAATATTGCTTATCTTGGGGATCTGATCAAGGGAAGACTGTTGTGTGGCTCAATAGGACGCATAATAGACAATCTGTAGTCTCTTCTTTCCATCCACCCTCTCCCTTTTCTCCAACTTCTCCATGGGAGACTTTCATTCCTATGAGATCAGCAAGAGTTTGGGACTGTAGGATATTCTGCCCTCTTCCTAGAGAGAGGGTACTGAACTAAAAGTATATTTAATTGATCCCTTAAATACTGTTCATCTTGGGGATTGATCAAATTCCATTTAACTTCTGACTCTAGAGCTTTAGAACTCTAGAACTCTAGAACTTTGTGTCTGGCATAAGTAGGTATCTAATAATTTTTTTGGGGGGATTAAAGGACCCAAAGCTCTATATCTGAGATTTATACCTGATACCAGTTCCACAACAAGCATACAAAGAGAATAGTAAAGGAATCCATTTATCAAAAGCATAGGACAATATATACCAGATAGAACCATAATGAGTAAGTTCTCCCACAGGGAGTGAGGTAACTCAGTTTAATAAAGAGAGTAGGTCTTGGATCTCATACATTGGGAAACTCTCTGTAACAAGCTGAAAATAGAGACATGATGGAGACTTTTTTTCGATCTTCCTAGAATTTTTTCCTTCAGCAACCTGAAGTGGGATGGGCCTCCTCCATTTATCTTTCTCAAAGCTGGAAACTGAGAGTGTCCGAAGTGCCTCAAAGTTCAAAGACTTGAAGCAGGACTAGTCATTGCTTGGAGAGTTCTAAAAGGAAATGACCTTGAGAGAGTCCCAAAGGGGAATGGCAAAGGCAGAAGCTCTCTCACCTCTCACTAACTTAGCCTGTTTGTCACATAGGACAAGACCTTTGTCTCCACCAATAAGGAAAGGATTCCATATCAATGGACTTTAGTATAGGGGTTAATTCATATGTGCATTCAAATAAGCATTTATTAAGTACTTACTTTGTCCTAGTACTGAATATAGAAAGAAAAAGAAAAGCAAGATTGTCTATCTTGTAGGAGCATACATTTTATTAAAGAAGGCAAAATGAATACATATAAATACATAATATATACATTTGTGTCATAAATATACAATAAAGTATTTGCTACATATTCTAAACCCTGAGAGATAAATAAATCTGTTAATTCTTATAAATATCAAACAACTCACAAAGCTCAAGTGTTAATTCTGAAAATAAAATAAAACAAAAGACAGGTAAAGATCTAAGAGTGGTATAAGCAAAAAGCATTCTTTATTCTATTGGAGGAGGGAAAGTAGATATGTGTGCTGGTGGTAGGGTATGCTGATACTGAAGAGATTCACTTTGGCAAGGTCAGACCTTGATATATCTATTAGTGGCTAGACAAAGAAACAAGCAATGAGTGATGTGTAATACAATAATGAGGTAAGTTTGATTCCTAGGCCTAGTCTGGTCCTAGCAAGATCAGATGATGGTTCCTGCAGGTACTTGTCCAAGCTCAGGGATCTGCTGGGGCTGGTATAAAACAATATGGGGATTTTGCTGCAACAGAATTCATACAGAGGATAATTGCAAATGATTGCTGTTATGTCAAGCTCAGGGCACAGCTTGCTTACTGGACTTTAGCTCAGGAAAATGAGATGTCACCTAATAGTAAAAAGAAAGGAGTGAAAAGAGAGGGGTGGTTGTGGCATGGGGATTCTGACATTTCCTTCTTTTGGCCAAAGGAAGGAAATATGAAATAATTCCTTCCATTTTGATCAATAAAGGAGAGACAAGATGCCAGAAGAGGCCAGTTGGGCCAGGTTGAAATGTTGAGATGAGGGACAGCTGGGGGTTAAGGTGACAAATCCAACAATTTGTTAGCTTCTCCTCTTTAACAATGATGGAGGATAGATGAAGATTAGTATTTTCATCCCAAGATGAAAATTGGTGCCTTGAGGGGACCCATAAGGGAAATACATGGTAGGAAATCTTTCAAAACTCCCAATAGGGTGAGAGCATAGCAGAAAAACTAACAGATCTTGTCTAGTCATTTGCTGTTACAAGCAGAAAAGAGAAGGGAGAAACTGAGCATGTAGAGGGGAAAAAATGCCAATACACACTTAAATCAAGGCCTTGGTGGTGGACACAAAACAAGGGGGAGAGAAAAAAAAGAGGAAAAAATTGGGAATGTATGCTCAGTTCTTATCCATATAGGATAATTGATTTATTGGGGGGGGGGTCAGCTGCTTCTGTGTCCATTCTAGATGAACCTTGGGATACTCAGAAGATTCTGCTATTTTCTCAGGTGTGGAGACTTTCTTCAGATGATCCAGGAGTCCACAACCAAAAATTTGGCAGATGTGGGAGTAGTTAGAAGAACCTAATAGGAGGCTCTTAGATCGAAGGAGGGAGTAAACAGGTATAATTTCCTGGGAATTACATTAATTTCCTCAGGAAAAAGAGGTGTCCTACTCCCCAGATATCTATAATGTGGAAACAATGACAGATTGATAAGTATGGAGCCAGTTTTCAGTTAAGACATGAGTTACTTGAGGTATATAATTGTGAGAAAACTCTTTGCATCAGTCTTTGGCTTTGAGTTTTTTAGTCAGCATAACCTAGGTCCTTAGGTAAGAGTCTTTAAATACAACATAGAAATGGTCCAATTTCCAAGTCATGCAGGCTTAGGAAAGTTTCTCCCATTTCTCACAATTGAATAAAGTTTTCTCACAAGATAGAAGTTGAAGTAGACTCATAATTGAATAGATGCTAAGCTGATTCCAGAATTAAATCACAAGATGGAGACAATATGGTTCATTCAATTACTTCTATTAACCACTTGCTATCCTAATTCCCTCAATTTTCTCTTTTTGTTTTATGAGGAGTAAGGAACCCACTCCCTCCATGATCACTTATCTATAAGACAAATTTATAAGGTTTTTCATAAATTCATAGTATTGTCATGTTATATTAATGTCAGTTTAGAGATCATACTACTTACAAGACTCACTGTGGACTAGTTTTGAGAAGGAAGAGTGACATGTCACCAAGGTAACCAATAAAACTTAAACATAAACATCATAAAACAAAAGACCAACGAAATGCAATAATTATTACCAATATTAACTAACACACCAAATCTCCTTGTTTCCTAGTCAAACATTCTCAATATTCATTTAATAGGATTAGTTTTGAGGTCCATCTAGTTGTCTCGTTCTTAGATCTTATTCTCAGGACTGCTATAGTTCCAGATCTAGAGGTTCCTAGGTTAATTCTGCTAGTTCTTAAAGAAGCTTTATTTCCTCCCCCACAATCTCTGTGATGCTAAAGAATTATCATCTTTTTTCTTTTTTGTTGATTTATTTTCATTCATGTCTGCCTCTTTGTGACCCCAATTAGGATTTCTTGGTAGAAATATTTGATTGGTTTGTCGTTTCTTCTCTAGCTTATTTTTACACATAAGATACTAAGGCAAATAGGGGTAAGTGACTTCCCTAGGGTCATACATCTAGTAAATATCTGAGACACCTTGAATTTTTGCAGATGATCTTCCTGTTTCCAAGTCCAGTCCTCTATCCATTGTGCCACTTCTATCTCCTTAGTTCAATCTAAAGGTAGAGTTATAAGACCTTGTTTCTACTGGCCTGACTGGGAACTCTAAAGTACTTATAGATCCATTACAAACTGGTAATTCTGTTAGAGTAAAAATTCCTAGTTATAAAATGGAAAATGGAAAAAGTAAAAAAGGTGATTTTTGAAGTTTTACACATCTCCTTTTTTCCTAATCTCATTTTTAAAATGATTCACATCACAAGGAGATACAGGCTGTCCTGGATTCTATGAAGGAGAAGAAATTATCCAAAGTGGGTTTTCTATCTTTGTAGCTTTCCTCCACCTCCTCCTTTTCTTTATTCTTTTGTTATTTATTTATTTTTGGTTGGCTTGTATTTTAAAATATAACCGAGAAGGACCACAACCCTAAATCTGAAGATGAAAACTGATACTGTAACTTGTTTGGGGAATGCTTTGTTATGATATGTTGAAGAGAATTTACACAACTAGTCCTTTACTTTTAAAACCATATTTTATAATAATGGCAAGGAATTTATTCCTTTACTATCCACATCAAGAGAGACAATGTCACAGAGTGGGAACAATGTCAAAAAGATCAGCTAGGTAGCACAGAGTATAGAGATTCATTTTCCTGAGTTCAAATTTACCATCAGACACTTCCTAGTTGTGTGATCCTGGGAAAGTCACTTAATCCTGTATGCCTCAGTTCCCTCTTTTGTAAAATGAACTGGAGAAAGGAATGGAAAATCATTCTAGTATCTTTGGGAAGAAAATTTCAAATGGGCTCATGAAGTCAGACCTGACTGAACATCTACTATAAAGTGTGTGTGTGTGTGTGTGTGTGTGTGTGTGTGTGTGTGTGTGTGTGTGAATGGGTTAAGGAACAAATGAGGCAATACAGATTAAGCATTTTACAAACTTAAAGATGCATGCAAATATTAGTTATTAGTATTACTTATCTTTAAATAAATGTTTTTGCTCAATTTAAAGAACCATTTAAAGTGAAAGTTTGACTAACTAGTGTCAATGGACTTTTATTTATTTATTCCTTCATTTATTCATTGATCCAGCATCCATCCATCCATCATTTTTCAACTTTATATATTCTCATCTATTTATCTGTCAATCTGTTTATTTATTTATTGTTAGCAATTATCAAAAAACACCTACATTATGGGTATGGTGGTCCATCCTTGAAATCCTTGCTACTTGGAATCCCACAGCTGGAAAATTGCTTAAGTTTGGCAGTCTTGAGATGTAGTAGGCTAAAGCTGATCAAATGTCACACTAAATCTGGAACCAATATAGTGAACCTCTGGCAACAGGAAGCTATCAAACTTTTTTAAGAATGGAGGTACTGGCCCAGGTCAGAAACAAACAAGTCAAAGCCTGGTGCTAAACAGGGGTAGGGATGGCCCCTTAGATAGTCACTGTACTGCTAGCTTGAGCAAAATCTGTGATCCAATTTCAGAAACAAATAAACATAGGATAAACAACAACTCAGCATAAGCATTTCACTATAAAAAGAATGAGGATTGCGTAAGAAGCTTTCTACTTGCATCACATATAAATCTTTAAAAAATATTTCAAATTTAACTTTATAGTTCAACACTACCCTGCTTATCTATGTCTCATTTTGAATTCCCTTCAGCTTTCTTTTGTTTATTTTCAAAATGATTTTTTTTCTTAGGAACATCACTACCCAGATAATTCTACTTCTGAAGCTTGCTCAAATTCAAGCCCTACCCTGCAACAAATACAAATGGACATTTAAACAGGTTTAAACATTGGTTGTGTTTGAAAATGTCTCATTTAGCACTGCTCAGAGAGGGAAATTTATGATTGATCATCAGGCTTCCATAATTATGATTGGTCATGTCTTCTCTTACCTTATAGAATAGTCATTGTATAAACTGATTTCTTGGTTCTGTTCACTTCATTTTACTCAGTTTAGCTTATATGAGTTCTCCCAGGTTTATTTTAATTTCTTTCTTTCATCAAGTCTTGTGACAAAGTCCTACTCCATTATATTAATTTACCATAATTTGTTAGGTCATTTCTCAAAGATCACCCATTTTCCTTCCCCCACCCAGTTCTGCTACAATGATTGCTAATGTAAGTATTTATGCAGTATAGTATGTAGCTTTCCCTCTTTCTTTAGTCTTATTGGGCCCATATTCAATTATCTATTAATTATAAGAGGTAGGATTATAGTTCTGATCTTTTTGACATTCTTTCTTCTTTGCGACAAAATCTCTTTTGATATGGACAGTGAAGGAATAAATTCCTTTGCCAAATTCAGCTATATACCTAGAAGTGTTATTGCTAGGTCAAAGATATGCAAATTTGAATGATTTTTACAGCATAATTACACATTGATTTCCAAAATGACTGAACTACTTTATAATTCCAGTACATTAGTGTGCTTGACTTGTCATGGCTTTCCCAAAATGTCATTTTCCTTTTTGTCATCTTTGTAAATTTTTCTTTAAAGTTTTATTGATAAATTTTGTTTATAAACATTTATAGATTAGTCTGAATCTGATGGGAATAAAGTGAAACTTCAGAGTTGTTTTAATTTGTATTTCTCGTATTAAAATGAATTGGAATTTTATCTCATATTATTTCTTATAGCCTGCCATTATTCTTTTGAGAATACACTGTTGATGCTCTTTGACCATTTACTGGTATAGGATCATCTCTTGTTGTAATATATTTGTACCAGTTCCCATATGTCTTGGCTATGAGACTGATAGATAGGAACTTGCTATGAAGAATTTGCCTCAGCTAAATATTTCTGGACTTTTATACAAGGTCTTCCTTGTCCTGTAAAATCATGATTGGCAAGTCTCATTATCCTGCAAGATTGAGTTTGCCTTGTTACTCATATCTTATTAATATCCCTTGTACCTTTGACTGGCTTCTCTTGAAAGGCTCCAGAGCCTTTATTTAAGGAGGAGGCGATAGCACAGTTTCTGCTCTACTCCTCCTCACTTCCCACCAGCTGCCCAGCTTTTGGACTTCTTTGGTGCTTTTATTCTTGCCCCCATATCAGATATTGTCTTTCTCTTCTTTCAACTCCTTTTGTATGTTATTTTCTCACTGAGATTGTAAACTCTTTGAGGTCAAGGACTATTTTTATTTTAATTTCTATGTACTTGGATCTATAAATTAGTTTAAATAGTATTGTCATTTTCAAATGACAGCATCGACCAACCATGGCAGTGAGTATCTTCCCAGTTACTCAGATCAGTATTTATTTCTATATAGAATTTAAAATTTATTTAAATTTGCTTTACATTTATAAAGTACTTTATTCATATAATTTCAGTATCTGTCTAGATAGGTGGACTCCCAGATATTTTGTGGATTTTGTAGCTATTTTGAAAGGAATTTCTTTTTTTCTTTCATCTAATTGTATTTTGTTGATGTTATAGAAAGGTCAGTGATTTTTTGTGGATTTATTTTATAACCTTTCACTTTTTTTAAAGCTATTATTTCAATTAATTTTTAGTTTAATTTTTAGGATTCTTTAAGTAAGTCATGCTAAGTACAAAAAGGAACAATTGTATTTTCTCTTTCATTCCTTTAATTTCTTTTTCTTGTCTCAGTGACACAGTTAGAATATATATGTATAAATATATATATGTATGTATGTATCATCTATCTATATATATATATATCAAACAACAATAATGATAATAGAGAATCTTGAATTATCCCCAATCTTACAGGAAAATTTATCATATTTTGAATTATTCCCAATCTTACAGGAAAGTTTATCATATTTCTATATTAGAGGATATTAGCTCTTGGTTTTAGATAGATCATATCTACTGTATTAAGGAATCATACATTTATTCCTCTGAATTTTAAGGACTTTGATATGACTGCTATTTTTATTATTTTTGTTAATAATATGATATGCTCATAGTTTTCATAACATTGAAACAGAGCTGCATTGTTGCTATAAATCCAAGGTGTTCCTAATACAACAATATTTTAAATAAGTGGTTGTAGATTCCTTGTTATTATTTTATTTAATAATTTGACATTAATATTCATTAAATATATTTTCCTAATCCTTTCTTCTCTGTTTTATATCTTCCTACTTTTGTTATAAGTATTATATTTATCTTATAGAGTTTGGTAGGAACTCTTCTTTCCATAATTAAAAAAATAATTTCTATATTATTTGAATTGATCTTTCAATGGTTGGAGTTTACCTGTAATTATCCTGAGTTTTCTTATTTGGGAGTTCCTTGGTCAATTTCTTTTTTTGAGTTTGAATGATTTAAATTCCCCATTTCATAATATGTTAATGTGGGTTATATTTTTTTAAAGTATTCATCAATTTCATTAGTTGTAAGTTTTAATGGCTTATAACTGGGCAAAATGGTTTTCAAGAATTGATTTTACATTAGAATGAATCAGGGGACTTTCAAATTTAGGGCACCTACTGAGGGTTTTTTTGTCTTAACCTGAACTCCTTTTGGAGTTGGAGAATTTAGGAAGAAGGAGTACTCAGATTTTGTTGCTCAGTCATTTTCGGTCATGTCTAACTTGTTGTTGACCTCATTTGGAGTTTTCTTGGCAAAGAAATTGGAGAGTTCTGTCATTTCCTTCTCTAGTTCATTTTAGAGATAAGATAACTGGGCCTAACAGGATTAAGTGACTTTCTCCAGGGACATACAGCTAGTACCATATTTCCTCTTGTATAAGATGTACCCCTTTTTGAAAAATTTGGGGTCTAAAAACTGGGAGCATCTTATACAGTGGTTATAGATTTTATTTTTACTTGCATTTCATGCTTGTTGTCTTTGTGCTCATTGTTTCTCATTTGTTACTCATATATTAGGTTACATTTTGCCACATTCTGCCCAGAAATGGCTCATAAAAGATTTTCATACAGCACTGAATACAAGTTCAAAGTGATCCAGTTTGAAAGTGAATAGAAATCATGCTCCAGAAAGTTTGGTCCTCCTCCAACAGAGAAAACAATCCGAGACTGGCTACAGAAAGAAGAAACCCTACTGAAAACACCACAGCAGAAGAAGGCCATGAGAGGCAAGTCAGCAAAATGGCTTGATTTAGAGAGGGAATTGAAAAGATTGTGAGGAGCAAAAGTGCTGACTTTTTCAGAAACATAGTGCTAAATTAGTCTAAGCCATAGGCCTCAGTTTCTGTTTCTCAAGAATCTGGTGAGTGTGAGAACCCGGATCTCTGGCTAGAAAAATTATGTCACCTTAACCTTATAAGATGTAAACAGACAGACCCTCCTGGGAAAGCTTAGGTACAACTTGGACCAGCAAGTTTGACCAATTGTTGTAAGGGTCAGCAGAAAAGAGGAGGGGGGATGGGTTGTGGTTTTTGTGGTTTTTTAACCCTGCTTCAGCTTCTGTAATTCAACTTTTCCTGCTCTCTCTCTCTCTCTCTCTCTCTCTCTCTCATAGAGTTAGGAACTGCCCCACTTCTTGCAAGAACTGAATTAAATTTTAACTCTTTGCTGCCACTTTGAGAGGATTCCAAGTAGTCATTTTGGGTTAGGGTTTAAATTCCCCACAATGGATTGAAGAGCAAAGGGCAATTGGAATTCCTGTGTCTATAAGGATGGTTCATCATGAGGCAAGAAGAATTGCTGATGAAAAAGAAGTTACTGATTTCAAAGGAGGACACAATTGGAACTTCAGGTTCATGAAATGGAATGGACTACATGCATCCACATACCAGACTTGCCCAAAAGATTCCTGAAAGCTATGAGCAGAAAGTCCTTGAATCCCATGATGAATAAAACTTGAGTTCAATAACCTTATGTAATACATTTTTTTCAAATTTCGGACCCCCAAATTAAGGTGCATCTTATACATGGGAAAATATGCTAAGTGTCTGAAGTTGAATTGTCCTAATTCCCAGACAGAGTTATCAATTCTATCCACTGAGCCTCCTAGTCTTAGTTGAAAATCAATGTTTTGGCATAAGCCCCATTAATATACACTAAAGAAGTGACATGGTAAGGAAAGGAGATTGGTTTGGATGGGAATGTAGAGTAGGAGGGGCCCACTCCATTTTTTCATACAATATGTGACCTCTATGTTTGTGGTGATTTCTAACTGTGTATCTGTATGTCTCTTTCTTTCTGTTTGAACTATTTTATTAGTTCCCCCCTCCTTTTGGGGGGGGTATTTTATTTGATTTTTTTTTGAGCTTCGCCTTCCCTGTTTTGCCTAGGGTAGAAGTGCAGTGATCACTCCTGGATTTGATCTCACCAAAGAAAGTTTTTACCTGATATATTTCTGACCTGGGCTAGTTCACCCTTCTTTAGGTAGCTTGGTGAGTTATTGTTTCCAGTTCACCATACTGGTGCCACATTTAGTGCAGATACCTGGTTAACTTTAGACCATTTCTGCTCAGAACCTTTGAGTTCAAGCTCAGGCAACTAATCAATCAACCTCAGTTTCCACAGTGATAGGGATTACATGATACTACCATGTCCAGTTTGATTGCTTTTCTAATCTTTTTGGCTGAATGTTTAATTTTTTTTTCTTTTTTCAAGCCAAGAAGGTTCACAGTTTTGAAGGGAGAGCTTGATGTTAAGCAGGTCTAAGATAATTATCATGGTCTCTTACCTCCATTGGATGCCTAAACTACAGGATGTCCTTTCCCATGATTCAATTCAATTTGAGGGTAAAAGGTACGTAGCAAAACAATAGTGATTTTCTTCAGGATACTGATTGATCACTTCAGGCCTTATTTCAGCAGTTTTAAATAATTGATATGTCTTTCTAACCTTATCTTTTCTCTCAGGGCCCTAACTTATGCCAAGTGTGACTGATCCAACTCCTTTCTGTTGCTATTTTGGTAGGCACAGATTCCTGGCTAATAGAAGTAGATCAATAGAGAACTATATCATCAGTTCCTGGAAATATTGGTCTCAATATTTGCAACAAACTAAATGAAAGCCTGCTCACCAAAAGAGAGGACCTTCACAAATTCAGAGCTATCAGAATTTGCACATTAGTATGAAGGATCTCTGAAGCTCTCCCTGGAGGGGGCAGAAGTCAAAGGAGAAGGGACTTTAGTAAATCTCTCTTCTTCTTCCTCTTCTTCTTCTTCTTCTTCTTCTTCTTCTTCTTCTTCTTCTTCTTCTTTCTCTCTCTCTCTCTCTCTCTCTCTTACTCTCACTCTCACTCTCACTCTCTCAAAAGAATTTAAAGACAGCTTTTTAACATCACAAAAGTTTTGGTATATTGTCTCATTTTTATTTCTTATATGAAATGTCTATTATTTCTATGATTTGTTTTTTACCTACCAATAGTTTGGGGATTAAAATTTCAATTTCTATTTAAGTTTGATTATTTTTATCTAAGGTCAGAAATTTGTGTTTATTATTCCTACTTTTCTACATTTGTTTATGAGTTTTTTAGTGCTCTAGCACATAGGTACTTCAACTATGTATATTTCCTTATATTCCCTTTCAGTAATCACCAGAGATCTAGAATAACTAAGTTTTCTAAAATTCTATTAGGTCATTCAAAGATTTAGTTTAAAATTTATCTTTATTTTAGATTGATATAAAGCTGAAATATGCACACAGGTTACCAACTATTATATATGTTATTTATTTTCCCCTGTAATTTGATTACTTTATTCTTCAAATATTAAGTATTGCTATTTTATTATTATTATATCTAAAATATAGTTTTGCTTTTTTAATTTTTTAGCTCTATTTTTATTGTTGCATTTCTGAGATCATAATATCCTTTTTTGAACTCATCTGACATATTCTGTTCTAGCTTTTCAATTAAACTTTATATGAAGCTATATGTTTTAATATATTTCTTATAAATTTTACTTTCTAATCCATTCTGCCACATACCTCTATTATATGGGTGAGCTTATCCCATTCCTATTCATTATGGTTGCTAATTATGCATTTTTTCCCCATCATAACTTCTTACATCTTCTTATCTTTCCTTCATTTTCTCTCTTTTACAAAGAAGAATAGAATAGAAAAAGAAAAAGAATCTCACACAAAGTAATCTGTATTTGAAGTGTCTAATCCTATTCTTCTAATTCTTTAATCTTTGTCAAACTCAGATCCTGATCTCTGGTACTTAAAGTTTATTTTTCTTTTAAAAAAATCTCTTCTTTATGTTCAGTGACCTGAAGTTAATATTTGTTTTGCTTTTGATCTCCTTGACCCTACCTTCCCTCTTATAGTGCCTTTTCTCTTTTTCCTTACTCCTATTTGTTTCTCTGTTAAGTTTAATGTATTTCATCAAGTTTTGTGAATATCTTTTTTTTCATCCAGTTCAGATAAAAGTGAGGTCATTAGATGTTAATACACTTATAAAAGAGGGTTATTGGTAATGCAAATGTTACTACTTCTGACTTGTGATAAGCAACATTTTAAAATGTAAATATTGGAAGATATTTGTGGGAAATTCAGACTTCAGAATCTTGCTCTAGAGACTTTAAAATTCAAAGAGAAGCAGATTTATTTCTCTTTTCAATATAATTTTTAAAAAACTCTGTCATACTTATAGCTACTAGTTTTAATGATTTTGAATAATTCTTAATGTATTTAGACATTTGCAGTTTAAAAAATAAGATAGTTCATTTTACTTGGCAATTCACAATAGTTAAAAGAGATTGTTTTTCCCTCTACACACTTGTATTCTGCTAGATTTGGCTGTCAACCTGGGAGCAGATGTCTTTGCCTGTGGTATCAATTCATAGTGGTACAAGAAGATGGGAAATTCCAATCTTTCACATAAGTAATTTTTATTACAATAGAAAAAGACTGTGAAAAACTTACCTTTCCAATAGTATGAATATAGATTGAAAAAATAAAGAAATTTCTGGGGTTTATATTTTCAAATATCAAATTTATAGTCCAAATTAAAAAAGGATTATGTGGTCCTTGTGAGTGATAATCTGTGTTTTGGATCTCACCTCTTCTTTCCTGTTCATTATCACTGGCCATTTTCTGGGAAGAAGAAATTTTGAGAATCTGGTCATCCATGGATATGTATTTTTTCTTCCACTTGGCATTTGAGTAGACAGAAGTCCCACTGGTATATTTCTATGTGTATTATGTATATTGAAACATTTTATATATGATATGTGTGCATTCCATAAGGAGGATGGCATGACTGCAAGTATTTAGTAAATTTTCTATGATGGAAGAGAACTGTGAAAATGTTTCTTCAAGTAGCTCAAAGTAATTTAAGTAGTTGATATGCACTTAGTAGCAAAAAAGCCTTTTGAGTTGTACAGAATTAAAGTACAAGAAGAGCCTTTGGAAGTCATTTGTACAACAGTCCACATATAAATTCCATCTACAACACCGTGACATATGGCTATCCAACCTCCAATAAAGACCTCCCCTATGTGTTACCTACTATTAGCTCTAATATTTGAAGATAGTTATTGTGCCTCCCCCACCTTAAATTTTCTCTTCTCTGGGCTAAAACCACCATTGTTTGTCTTTGTTTTAGAAGTAACTAGGTTACTCAGTGAATAGAGTTCTGGTTCCAGAGTCAAGAATACCTGAGCTCAAATGTGGCCTCAGACACTTATTATGTAACCCTAGATAAGTCATTTAACTTCTATTTGCCTCAGTTTTCTCAACTGAGGATAGTAGGAATAGTAACAGTATCTATCTCACAGGATTGTATAAGGATCAAAAGAGATTAAATATTTGTAATGCACTTAACATAGCACCTGGAAAACAGTATATAAGATATAAATATGTATTCCTATTCCCTCTTCTTCTTTTTTTTAGGTTTTTGCAAGGCAAATGGGATTAAGTGGCTTGCCCCAGGCCACACAGCTAAGGTAATTATTAAGTGTCTGAGGCCGGATTTGAACTCAGGTACTCCTGACTCCAAGGCCGGTGCTTTATCCACCGCATCACCTAGCCGCCCCCCTAGTCCCTCTTTTCAACAGAGAATAAACTTAATATTACCTTTATCTAACTGAAGTTAATTCAACCAAATCCTTGTTGAATTCACCATCCTGATCATTCTCCTTTGAACATTCTGGAAACTTGTTAAAAATCCCTTTAAAATGTGGTCTTCAGAACTCTACACAGTATTCCATGTTTTAGTTTTAGCATAATTATCTTTCTCTTTTTTTTATTGACACCTCTAGGCAGTTTAGAGCATGATTTTGGATGTATTCTTTTGAATTTGAATACTTTAACTACTATTGGCCTTGATAGAAGTGATTTTAAGGCATCAAAAGCATTTTTTTTTAAGTGAAACAATTAGAAAGTAGTTTCTGAGACTACTGACAAGAAAAACTCTTAAACTCACAGTGGAAATGGTTCTCAAGAGACTGCCTTTTTTTCCCCCTGTGTCTGTTTTCTATGCTGAAGTTGCAATATGCTGTAATTAAGAAAACATGCAAGGAGAGAGCTCAGGTATTTAAATTAGCTAAAGAATGGGACTAAAGTTTTCTGTCTGGGGAAAGGGGTATAAAATCCATATGTGTTACTTGGGTTTGGTAAAGAAATTCAGTTCTTCAAGTTCTGTATAAATGGAAGTTTGTAAAAAGAGTATGGCATTAGCACAGATTCTTTGTCTCTTTTGTTGAAGTGGAGGCAGACCTATGAGGTTCCAGTAACTCTTTCTTTTTGTAAAAAGGCCAAGGAGTCTGTTTCTGGAAGAGCAGCCCCAGAAAGGCCTGGAAAATCAACTAAAGACTGTAACCTTCTTCCATTCCCTAAATGACAAGGGGGATGATGTTGAGAGAAAACCTAGTGATAGTGTTTTGGAGAAAACCTTGGTTGGAAGAGGTAGAGTTCTGAAATGCTAAAAACACTGAAATATGGGTAATGTGTGGGATAAAAATCCACTTAAAATATAGAGACTCCTCTGAGTAAAAAAAAAAGAAAGTTTATTTTGGCTTTTCTTGAGAAAAGGGCACAATCTAAGTCTCACAAAGGTAATGAAGATCAAGGAACTGCCCTGAATTGACAGTCAAGCAAGATTATATGGCCTAACTTGATCCCCACCTCCTCCCTATCATCCTTCTCTGTCAACTCATTGGTTAGTCTTCAGAGTTACATTCTACTTGTGAAAATCTATCCCAGCAACAAAGAAAATTTCATAAAATGGTGAGAATTACATTCAGGATTATAACTATCTTATTGAAGTAACAGTCTACTTATCATCAAACAAAAGAAATCTTATGAACTTTGTTGGAATGCAAGGTTTTTCCTCATGGGAACAGTCTACTGTTCTCCCAGTTATGATAGTTTTAATATCAAATAGGTGACTAACTAAAAATGCAAGATCACTTTTGGAAATAGTCCACTATCCACCATCCACCCTCCAACAGAATCAGGGGTTGCCTGGTCAAGGTCTCTCTCCCTCTTTCTTCTAAGAATAGTCTAAGAGTAATAGTCTGTCTTTGTTCTAATGATTTTTAATTCTGAGAGGACTTTATTAGGAATATTAACTCTTAAGAAGGAATATCCCACTCAGTAAGACACTGAGTGAGAGCACCGGAGGCTGGGTTAGACCAAAAACTATTGGAAATTGCAAGTCAATATGAACTGGCAGAATATCTGATGAAGTGCTTTTACAGATCTTTTCAGACTGTTGCTTTACTTGAAGATACAAAATCTTTTTCCCCGAGTGGAGTTCTTTATAGAGACTATGGGAACTTGTCACCTTTCTCAACTCCTACAGTAGTGTCCTCTGGAACAGGAAATGGTATAGTCCCTATTTGTTTTCTTTTGATTTGTAACAGTGTGAACATGGTTTTCAACTCTTGGTATTTTCTTCTACAATTAAAATATAATTCATAATGGAATTAATTTTGTATTCCTGGGATATCAGCACAATTTTGAAGACTTGAAATTATTTCCACATAACTAATCACATATTTCTCCTTTCCATTTAGTCATGTTGTAAAAGAAGAAACAGACAAAAAGCCATGAAAAAAACAAACTAGAAAATAGTATGATTTGATCAGCATTCAAAAGATAGCATGATTCTTAAAATACAATGCAAAAATTTTTTGAGTGATATGTCACTTCTAAGCTTCTCTTCCAATTCATCAATCTAGAACATTTTTCTCAATGTACTTTTTCTCATTTCTGTTGTTATTTGATAAAGATCAGGTCCTTTCAACCAAAGTGTTGAGGAGCAAATACAGAAAGAAAGTAAACAAAGAAGGAAAGTGGTATCCCTTAATTCCATCAATTGGGAATTGATTGAAAAATTAATGGATGTAATAGAATGTTATATGCTGTGATAAGTGATGAAAGTGATGAATACTTAGAAATCTGTAAAAATCAGAATAAACTGATGCATAGTAAAGTGAGTAGAATCAAGAGAGAAATTTAAACTGTGAAGAAGTATTGGAAAATTGTGAAAAAAATTAAGGATTATGATCAATGTAATGGCCAAATAAGACTCTAGAAGACTGATGCTGAATCATATCTCCTACTTCTCAGGAGAGGTGAAGAAATCAGGGCACAGAAAGAAACATTCATTTTCAGGCATAGTCAATATGTGAATTTGTTTTGCGCAACTGTAATAAGTCAGGGTTTTGATTTTTTCTTTTGTTTGTAGGAAGAGATTTGGAGATCAGAGCAGAAATAGTGGTTCTTACAACCTTCCAATTCTGTTAGAGGGGGGATGGTGGATAGTGGACTATTTCCAAAAGTAGAAAGAAAAGAGCATCAATGAATCATTAAAAATTAACTTTAAAAAACAGAATGAAGTTTATTACATGACACAGATAAGCAGATAGTATTGGAACTAGCATATTAAAATCTGAATTGTATTTAAACCTTCCAAGCTGTACATAGTGGGAGAAAAAAACCCCAGCTTGATCAAAACACACACACACACACACACACATATAATATGTTATATACAATCCTATATTGAGATGTCCATGTCTGCTAATGTTTATTAAGTTCATAATAAACATAAAATAAAAGAAAGAAAATGAGTAGTAATATATCTAGAAAGGTTTAGATAGAAGACTCAGGCTCAAATCTCAGTTCTTTTACTTACTAACTTTATGACCTTGGGTGAATCACATCCTTTATGAACATGTTTCCTCCCCTCTAAAATGGAGATGATAATAACCTTACCTACTGCATGTGATTATTGTTAGGAAATTATTATTATTGTTTGAAAATTTCAAAGCACTATATAAATGAAAACTATTACTTCTTGATACAGAGGACACAAAATTCAGGTAACAATAATATTATTTCTTCTGTTCCCCAATTTTTGCCTGCTTTTCATAACCTGGAGAACAATAAGAGATGCCAGATTCCTTAATATTTGGCAATTTCCACCTCCATTTGTAACAAAAATTAAATTTGTAATTATTGTCTAAATCAACTATATTTTTAAATTTATATAACAAACATGATAATTTTATGAGGAAATACATATACATAATACATTTTTATGCTCTCAAACTAACAGTGTGACTTTAAATCTGTAAAAGATGCTTGCTTAAAATATTACTATTTGGATACATTTCATTTTCTTTCATATTTCTGTTTTTAAAAACCTACAGGGGAAAAAACCAAAGGAAAATCTTCTCTTGGCTTCCAAGTTTCTATAAATTTTACATCTCCAGTCCAAACATGTTCTGATTATGCTCAAAACAAGTTTTTCCTTAACTCATTTGCCTTCAGCTTCCAATGCAACTGAATAAATCCCAAGTTACTTCCTTATGATTCTTACATCTCCTGAATCTCTTCTATTAAATCTTCTTCAGGTCATGCTTGCTTATTCCTCCTTCCCCATTTCATCTCTTTTTACTATGTTAAGAATCTATTCTCATTTAACATCAAGCAATAGCTTAACAATAAGCTATTAATGTCACCATAATTCACTTTTTTGTTTTCTTTTTGTGGACTTTGGGTTTATGAGCATTTTGTATGTGTTTATATCTATTAAATACATAATGGCTATTAATTTCTTTTAAAGCATCAAGATGCATGTCTTTTCAATGGGTAAGTGGAATAATCTCTCTCCTATGTTGTATTTATTCTTTTGTAATATAAACCTGTGCTCATCTTCACTTTTCAAACTATCAGAATTTACACCCTATAAACAACAATGTCCCTATTGCAGGGTGGTAAGCTTACTTACTATGAAGCATAGCTGTCAACATTATAGAAAAATATAGAATGGCTTCTAGACTAACTTTCATTCAGTGTCAAAAACAAATAGAAAGTACTGTTTTTCAAAAAAATACTTTGGGCAAAAAATTTTCCAAACTCATTAAAATGATCAGATCCTTGAATTTTATCATTCTGTTCATTGGGAAGCTTCAGAAATTTTCAGCTTGAAGGGAATTTGGAGATTCAATTTTTCCTTTAATTTTATAGAACCAGGAAGAAGTAGAATCTTAGTATCCTGATCAACCCATTAGATATCTTGAACTGGGAATCCATTAGACATTTCAAACTTAATGTTTCCAAAACAGAACTCATTACTTTTCTCCCTAACCCTTTCTAATTTCCTGAATATTGGTGATGACACCACCATTCTCAAAGTTTCCCAGGTTTACAATCATGATTATGTCATTCTCAATTCTCTCTCTCTCTCTCTCTCTCTCTCTCTCTCTCTCTCTCTCCTCTCTCTCTCTCTCTCTCTCTCTCTCTCTCTCTCTCTCTCTCTCTCACACACACACACACACACACATCATACATATCTAATCTGTTGCCAAATCCTGACAATTCTATCTTTGCAGCCTCTCTTACTTATATATCCTCTTCAGGCTACTTATCCAGATACCACCTCGATGTAAAGCTTGATCACCTCATGTCTGGCTCATGAGCCTACAGGTTGTGGCATCCCTTCTTCAAATCTCTTCCCACTTTGATACTTTGTCTGCTCTGTTGCCAAAGTGATATATTTTATTTATTTATTTATTTATTATTAGTTCTTGCAAGGCAGTGGAGTTAAGTGACTTGCCTGAGGTAATTATTAAGTGTCTGAGGACAAATTTGAACTCAGGTCCTCCTGACTCCAGGGTTGGTCTCTATCTACTGTACCATCTAGTTGCCCCTCAAAGTGATATTCTTAAAGCTCAGATCTTATCTTGCCATCTTCCTACACAGGAAACTCTAGTGGGTCTCTGTTACCTCTAGGGTAAAATATGAAATCCTTGATTTGATTTTTAAAGCTCTTTTTAACTTGTTTCCTTCTATCTTTTTAGTCTTCTTTTCTTCTTCCTATGTATTCCACTATTCAAAGTTGCTAACCATTTTTTTTCATTTTTATTCATACACAATATTCCATCTCCCAACTCTATGCCTTTTTACTGATTCTGTCCTATTTATGAAATATTGTCCTTCCTCAATTTTGCGTATTTGCATCCCTGGATTTCTTCAAGACTCAACTCAAATTCATCTTAAGCAAGAGACTTTTCTCAGTTCTCTCCCCAATCCCTACACTGCTACTATTTCCCTTCCGAGACTACCTTCCATTTCCATGTGGTAAGAATTCTTCCAGAGTGAAGTTAGAAAATTCTTTCAATTCAAGCTTTTGTGAATCCTCTAAAAAGTCAAGGAAATTTCTTTGTTGCAGTTATTTGAGACCCCACTCATGTATTTTCCCCCTTCTTAGTCACCAGTAATTAGGACTACAATTCTATTTTAATCAATTAATTAATTTGCAAAAGAATATTTACTATAGAGATAAATGTCTCACCTTTCAGCCTGACTTCTGGCAGTTGCCAATATATATATATATATATATATATATATATATCCAGCTTTTCAACTTTGTTATTCTTGAGTTTTGAAGATCACGGAGTCATAGTCTAAGATAGCTTGTCCTTAAGTGGTGGTCCAGATAAAGATTCATCTGAATGAGGTGATGCCTTTTGAATGCCCTCCAGTTACAGATTTACAGACTCAATCAAAAGGTCTTCTCTTAACCATATGCTGAGTGGATTTGCACCAATTACAGAATGTTGGCATATGCTGCAAATTAAGGAGCTTGGCACTTTCTTTCATTACAACTCATTATGCTATTCTAGGGAAAAGCTCTCCAGACTCTTCCAAGTAAGGACTGCATCAGTTGAGCACACCACACATTCTCACTAGCAGTCATTGCTATATACGTACATGCATACATACACATATGTATAATTTCTTGTAGGTTGTTTCTCCTCTAGAATACCAACTCCTTGAGGGTAGGAAACTATGTGTTTTTTTCTTCTCCTTGTATCTCATGCTTGTCAATGTGTCTGGAGCTTAGTAAACACTTAATAGATATTTGTTGACTGACTAGGACCTCAGTATTATTTCTATGATATTATGTTACCTCAATCAGATTAGTCCTCCATGAGGCTGATCAGCAGAAAACCAGCTATTGTATAGAATCATAAAATTATAGAACTAGAAGAGACTTTATAAATGGTATAACTCAGCATTTCCTACTAACTCAGTTCCAACTGCTTTTGGGTAATGTGAATTTTTGCTCTTACAAAATTTCAATGCCAGAGACATTTCCTTTTGCATATCTTTGCAATATGTATATTGATTATTAATCAATAATGATATGAGTAATATCCTCTATTTTATTCCAAACTTATCCTGGTTCTCTAACTTTTAGATGAGCATTTATGGGTTTCATTAATATACTTCAATCCCCAATGTGTTCTATGACCAAATAAGTTTGGGAAATGTAACTGGGTCCAAATTTCTCATTGTAAAGATGAGTAAACTGAGGCTCAAAGAAATCGAAGGCTAAATTACTCTTCTGAGAAGAGACTTTTACAGTTCTGTTTCAGATGAGATCTAACTCAGGATTATTTTATGGGAGTTCAGATCTGATCCTAGAACAAAATGAGACAGTTGTGTTTCATTAAACATTTTAAAAATGAGATTTACTTTGTTGTAGCAGGGGAAAGAAGAATAAGGATTTACATCCAAGACATTGATTTCACTCATTTCACTGAGTGAAATTATCCTGCTTTCAAGTTGCAGAGTTGACTGGAGATCTTTATGTCTGTTTTTTGTTCATTTTTTTTTTGAGCCTAGGACTCCTAGACTCTAATGGATTGATCCCAGTACTGAGTGGTGAAGCTTTAGTGATCCAATAACCTAAGTCTTCCCCAGTAGCAGAAATAAAACAATGCACTCTTTACCTGTTTGTAGTCAGGCAAATAGGAAATTATGTCGCTAGTTCTTTGAGTCAATTAAATCTTAAAGCTGGCTCTATACATTTAAAAATAAAACTAGATTAACTTGCAGGGGGTAAAGGGTTAGGATACTGATTTCACCCTAACCTGTATTAAGTAAGTATTTGCTGGATGATTAAATGAGAATTCACAAAATTTTAGAGCCAGATGGAATATTAGAAATAAGTTCTTCTCACTTTTTTACAGGTAAGGAAACTGAGGTCAAGAGAAGATCAACCCAAGATCACAGATTACTCTTTCTAACATACCACAGTGTTTTGCTAGAAGGAGAAGAAGAAAAGGAGGAGAAATTGTATGATGATAGGAAGAAGGGTTTTTAAAGGGTTGCTCAAATAGGAAGAATTTAAAATCTCATTATATACACATTATTTTTAGTAGTGTTATGATTGCTTATCACCAGGTGCTTTACTTTATAGAGTGCCATAACTGACCAGCAAGCTCAGGTGGCTAAGTCGCTGGGAGTAAAATTGGGTAATAAATTAAAAGAAATACTCAGTTGACATTTTAGTGAATTTAGAACACGATTCCCATTAAAGCATTCAATTCATCAGTTTTGAATTCTATTCACCTCCATCTTTTCCTCCCTCTTACAGACATATATTAGATACTGATTTCTAAGGAACCTTTTTGGAATTTCATCTTGAACATATTTAATTAAAAATGGCATTTTCTGTTACCATCACCTTTCTTACTAAATTACAGTTAACATTTAAAAAAATACTTTTAACCCTCACCCTCATGTACAAACAAAACTCCACCTTATCCTTTCAGTTACATAGTAGATGGTTTTATTGCTGTTCAAAAAAACTCAACATGAACGTGATATAGGATATAAAGGTTTTGATGGCTGTTACAAGGAAGCTTGGAAAACTTGCCAAACTTAATCAGGATCAGGATTGCATTTTCAGACAAGGTCTGGCCTTTTGTGAATCAAAGGAAGGTTATTTTTGTAATAAAAGCTGGAAAGATGCTGTTGAAGAAGGTTTGGATCCTGATTTATATCCATACTCAGGAAGAAGAAACCTTGTCTTGGTGAACTCATTTGCCTTCCTCGTGCCTCAGTATTTCCATCCCTTTGACAAGGAAAAATAACAATGAGTGAATAAGATGAGAGGGGCTTTTAGATTAGATAATAGCATTTACTAATATATATATAAACAAACCAACTCAATAACTTCTGAAAGTCATTGATCTATCTGTCATTCATATTTACTAAGTCACTATTATATGCATGACTGGCTGACATTGGAGAAATGAATAAAAATGAAAGACAGACCTGGTATTTCATAGAATTTGCTGAGTAATAGAGAAAATGTATCAGAAACATGTCAAGAAAAACTCTTAGCCTTCCCCTTCTAGTTCTAGTAGTAGTACTATTACTCTTACTAATATTATAATGATGATGCCTTATACTTTATACTTTTCAAAATGCTTTTATATCTATTATTTTGTTTATTTCCCACAAAGGTACTGTTATGGGGAGGGAGGTGACAGGTAGATATTATTGACTTCCATCCCACGTTCCCATTTGTCACACTTTGGAAACAGTGAGGTGAGGAAGTTAATGTGCTTTGGAGGTCATAAAGAAAATAGCAGCTACTTAAACATCTATATGTCTTACTTTCAGTCTCAAAACATCACTCAAATTACATTCACTATATCATTTGACTGGGTGAATAAGCTGGAGAGGCTGGAGAACATTCAATTATATGTATGGTTTGTGTCAGCAGCTCTGGATAGAAAGAGCCAGACTGTGGTTTAGAGGACTATACATTTCCCCAGATCATTGCTATAGATAATCTGAGAACTCTTTCTGAGACTCCAAAGAATATTGTTACTAACTCACCTTGCAAGCACATGGCTCATAAAACTCAAAAAAAGCAAAGGTTTATATTTACAGGTCATTGAAAACCAATGGATACCATAGTAGAATCCTCTAGAAATAACAATACCTGCCAATAAGCATTCCCCAGAGATCTAGTCAGGATACAATGACACTGTTTGACTTTCTGCAGGGTGCTCGTAAACCCACCACCATACTTCCTGATTTGAGATTTTTATGGAAAATAAGGATTCTGTGATGCTTAGCATTTCTCTTTTACCTCTTGCCTTATGCTGGTATTGAGTAAAAGTCATCAGTTTCAAATTTGTGCTCGTATTTGCCCTGCTCATTTTTGCAACTGGCCTTAATTTAGCATGAGCTGCTGCCATTTGTTTATTTCCTTATGAGTTAAAAATTCTTCCTAACTTATATGCATAACTCCCTTTAATGTTTATGAGAGTTATCTCTACTAGTATTAGACTGTGTCCTTAAAGCTACTGAAAAGCATTTGATTAGGTTTTCAATGAAGATTAATTGTTGGAAAGAGAAAAAAAATCCTCTCTGTGAGCCTGAAGTTTACCTGAAAAATATGCAACAGAAGACAGCCAAGAGGAAATGTTACAACTGAGATATATCAGAGGAACTAATGTCAGAATGGAATCTTTGATAAATTACATGGTTAATATTATTGACAGGAAGGTTCCAAAGTTTGTAGAGAACAAGAAATTGGGAAGCAGTGAAAATAATGCACAGTACTATTCCCAAATACAGTGGCATGTAGACAATCTGTTTGTCCCAGAGAATTTAAGGCTAATGCATTTCACTGGATTAAATTTGTTTTTTCTAATAGCTTTGGAAAGAAAGCTGGGTGAATGGAAATAGAAGGTAAAGGAGAAGCATGGTTATACTTTCTAATAGATGTGGTCTTTCAGATTTTCAGTAGTCACAATTTATTGTTATTGTTATTGTGTATTCATGCTTGTGTGCATGCTTGGGTGGGATAATTGGATGGAGATTATTACTCACACTATGTGTTTTGGCTTAGGCCCTGAGGCAAAATTGAAAGGACTTAGTCTGGAAAAGAGTAACAAATAGAATCTGCTCAGGAATTGTAACCTTACATTTTCTCCTTTTATTGGTATTTAAATTTTATAAAAATTAATGATGTTGGGGCGGCTAGGTGGTATAGTGGATAAAGCACCGGCCTTGGAGTCAGGAGTACCTGGGTTCAAATCCAGTCTCAGACACTTAATAATTACCTAGCCGTGTGACCTTGGGCAAGCCACTTAACCCCATTTGCCTTGCAAAAACCTAAAAAACAATTAGTGATGTTTTCCTCAGCTTCCTGTTACCTCTTGTTTATGAAAAAGAAAAGTTAGGAGAAGAAATGGGATACAATGGATAGAACACTGGACAGAGGACCTCTGTTCAAATCCTAACTTTGTGATCTTCTATCTGTATAACCTTGCTGTTCAGTTATATCCAACACTTCATGATCCCATTTGGAGTTTTCTTAGCAGAGATACTTGAGTGGTTTGTCATTTCCTTCTCAACTCATTTTACAGATGAAGAAACTGAGGCAAAGATGAAGAAACAGGCTAAATAAATGACCGAGACTAGATTTAAACTCATAAGAGTGTGTCTTCCTGACTCACATGCAGCACCCAACTTTGAGACCTTGGACAAGTTTATTAAACTTTCCTTTCAAAAGATGGAGTTGGATGGACTATGTGACTTAGAAATTTTTATCCTCTAATTCCTCCCTCCTTTTCTTTCCTTGAGTGTTTTCCTTCAGTCTTTCTAAAAGTTAGCTGATTCTCTAGCTTCCAGGCCTTTGGTAAAATTTAAGGTTTTCCCAAAATTTAATATTCCATTAAAGAAAAACCCCACCTCCTTAGCCCTACCTGATCTAAAATTATATTATAAAGCATCAGTCATCAAAACTGTTTGGTATTGGCTAAGAAATAGAGTGGTGGACCAGTGGAATAGACTAGGAGCAACAGCAGGAAATGATTATAGTAATCTGCTGTTTGATAAACCCAAAGAGTCCAGCCATTGGGATAAAAACTCTCTCTTTGATAAAAGCTGCCTGGAAAATTGGAACTTAGTATGGAAGCAACTTAGATTAGACCAACACCTCACACCCTTTACCAAGATAAGATCCAAATGATTACAGGATTTAGACACAAAAAAAATACTATAAGCAAATTAGAAGACTAAGGACTAGTTTTCCTGTGTCAGATGTATGGAAAGGGGAGCAGTTAGGAAGAGATGGAGAACATCACAGAAACAAACTAGATTATTTCAATTACATTAAATTAAAAAGCTTTTGCAGAGATAAAACCACTGTAACAAGATCAAAAGAAATGTAGTAAATTGGGAAACAATCTTTACAACTAATGATTCTGACAAAGGACTCATTTCTAAAATATACAGAGAACTGAGTCATATATTTTTTTTAAAAAAGCCATTCCCCAAATGACAAATGGTCAAAGGATATGCAAAGGCAATTTACAGATGAGATCAAAGCAATCCATAGCCATATGAAAAATTGCTCTAAATCATTAATTATTAAAGAAATGCAAATTAAAGCTTCTCTGAGGTGTCACCTCACACCTCTCAGACTGACCAATATGACCAGAAAGGAAAATGATCATTGTTGGAAGGGTTGTGGGAAATCTGAGACACTATTACATTGGTGATGGAGCTGTGAACTCATCCAACCTTTCTGGAAAGAAATTTGGAACTATGGCCAAAGGGCAACAAAATGAGCACACCCTTTGATCCAGCAATACCACTACTGGGTTTATTACCCTGAAGAGATGATGAAAAAGGGTAAAAACATCACTTGTACAAAAATATTCATAGTAGACCTGTTTGTGGTGGCAAAACATTGGAAATTAAGTGAATGTCCTTCAATTGCAGAATAGCTTAACAAATTGTGGTATATGTATGTCATAGAACACTTTTGTTCTATTAGAAACCAGGAGGGATGGGAATTCAGGGAAGCCTGGAGGGATTTGCATGAACTAATGCTGAGTGAGATGAGCAGAACCAGAAAAACACTGTACACACTAACAGCAACATGGGGGTGAGGTTCAACCTTCATGGACTTGCTCGTTCCATCAGTGCAACAACCAGGGACAATTTGGGGTTGTCTGCAATGGAGAATACCATCTGTATCCAGATAAAGAGCTATGGAGTTTGAACAAAGTTCAAGGACTATTTCCTTTAATTTAGGAAAAAAACCAGATATCTTATTGTCTGATCTTGTTATCTCTTATACATTTTGTTTCTTCCTTAAGGATGTGATTTCTCTCTCATCACACTCAATTTGGATCAATGTACAACATGGAAACAAAATAAAAACTGACAGATTGCTTTCCATGGGGGGGGGTGGAGGGAGGGAAGAAAGATTGGGAGAAAAATTGTAAAATAAAAATTTTTAATTAAACAAAAAAGAAAACCCCACCTCCAACTATTATGAGGTAACAAGGTGATATGGTAGAAATTAAGATTCATTTTTGTACAAGCAAGATTCAGAAGTCAGGAATATTTGTGAACTAGTCCCAAACTCCTTCTGGTTTTCAAGACTTGGATGATCTAGCAATTGGTTTCAGTCACAAGAGACTCAGTCCAATCCCTGGGGTCTGGAATACCTGTAACTCTCAGAACAGGACAGAACTACAACAGCATCTAGGGGTGGGAAAATATTGAAAATCATAATTTTCATCATTATATCCTTAGCAGGGTGATCCTTTTAGTGCCCTGGGGAACTCTCTAATGTTATAAATGGCTGTTCCAGACTCCTCAGATTTTTCCACTATAATCCAGAAACCTGTTCAAGCTGGAAAATCACTGTACCTTCTTGCCTTTTCTTCTGATTGGCCAGTTCCCTTTGAAACCTCTTTTTAAGTGGAAGTGCCCAGGGCTATCTCATTATGTTCACTCCTTTCTTCTCTGGGACCTTCTCTGACCTCTTGGAATGTCCTTCTCTATCAGCTCTTCTTCCTAATCCTCTTCTTTTGATATCAACTTCTTTTTAGGCATTGTCTTCCTCTATTAAAATGTAAGCTCCTTCAGGGGCAAGAACATTCTTACTTTTTGCCTCTATTTTTATTTCCTGTTAAAACAGTGCATGATACCTGGTGAACCCTTCAGAAGTGCTTCATGACTTGACCTGATTTGAACTGTTTCTATTGATGAAGACCCTCACTATGAGCTCCTCATACTGATGAAATCATGGGTTTGATTAGAAAAATTATTCCCCCTCAAACTGTAAAAATGGCAGTGCTTTAGAATTTACTAGAGACTTTCTATTTTATATTTCTTCATACCTCATCTGTTCCACACCTGCAAAGTAAGACATAAGGAAATGAGGAAATTGTAGTTTAGGGAAATTAAATGATTTGAGAGTGATCATAGAGCTAACAAGGAAGTGCCTTCATAGGATTCAAGCCCAGCACTCTTCTGACTCCAAATCCATTGCACATCAACTAGATGGTGGTGCTTCCCTGAAATTTATACCTTTAAAAATCAGTTTTTTTAAAACTTCCCTTGATTAACATGACATTATAATATAGAGATGATTGAGTCTTAGATTTTTGTGGGATAGTCCTCAGTTTCATAAAAGAATTGTCAGACCACATTTCACCATTTTTAAAGTTTGGAAAAATAGGGTTACTATTATGATGATGTCTTGTTTCTCTACCATAATCCATTCTGGTCTGAATATTCTGAATACTCAAGAGTTATGCTTTACAACACAATTCCTGGGTCTCTCTGTCTCACAGCAACATATATACCCTGGGAATTATGCCTGCTCAGAGCTTATTTTGTCCAACTCCAGGGTCTTAAAAAATGGGTTTCTATATTGCTCTCTGCTAGTGCACAGTTTTTCTTCAATATTACACATTCTTCTAAGACTGCCTAATATTACTTTCCCCTGGCCATAAATGTATTACCCTCAACAAGGTTCATAAAATGTAAGCAAGAACATAGAGTTTCATAAATAGAGTGGAGAAATATCTACTTACAGAATTTATTGTTTAGGCACTGGTTTTGCTCAAATAAATGTTGTGACAGAGAAGTGAGAAGTGAATATGTGTTCCAGAAAACTATTCCTGTTTCTGATGCAGTGTAACAATTTCTTTCTTTCAGTCACAAAAGATACATGTTGTGACTCTTCATCAAAAGAGGTGGAAGTGATGACTGGTTAGAGTTCTTTGGCCAGCAGACACTGTACAGTAAGCCTAATTCATGTTTTTATCTGGGTAGGACATGTTTAAGAACAATAGGTTAGGGAAATCTTTATTTTCTTGGGGTTGTTAATGGAGCTGAAGTGCAATAACACTATTTTTTATGCAGTGGTTCTCAAAGTATGACACAGGGAACTCTGGGAATCCCTGAGACCTTTCAGGGAATTCTCATTTTCAATTATTTTCATAATCATGATCAGCCATTTTATTTTCCAATATAATAAATATCAATAGAAATAACCCACAAAACAAATGCTCTTTGTAAGGGAGTTGAATCCTTAATATTTTTTAACAGTAGAAAGGGGTCTTGAGACCAAAAGTTTGAGAACTACTAGTCCTCAATATAAACTTTGACAGAAGGTCAGTGTATCCTGGGCTCTGTTAAAGGAGATTTGTTTACTAAAGTATCAGCAAGCTATTACTGTGATAACTACTCCAATAGAGAAGATCATCTAAGGCAGGGGTGCTACCTTGAATTCTTGGTTTTTAAAAAAAAATTATAATTGTATTTCAATATAAAGGGATCCATCAGTTTCACCAGTCTGCTAAAGGAGTCCAGGACACACAAAAAAGTTAAGGTTTAGGGAGTTACTCTTTTAGTGGATTTCTAGAATACAAGTTGTTTGATTTGTAAGTATGATCCAAAGGTCCTTATCCTTTCATATTTGAAATTCCCAACCTGGGAACCAATGTTCTAAGTGGTGATTGATTCATTCACCTACTTCATGGTCTACCACTCCCTAGCCAGCTCCTTTTTATCCTCCATGCTTTCTTCTGACATCCTCCTTTCCAGTTCTGGAACCATTACCAAGTCAACTTTATCTTTACTCCTGGAAAGGGTATAGCAATCTTTTCTCCTTCAGGACTTCAGTCTAGTATTATTGTCCTTCCAACTCTTGTCAGAAGTGTGTTTATTTGATCTTTTTGATTTTATACCTTTTCTAATTTAAACTACAGAGATTAAAGTACAAATCTTGATGTAATGGAGAGTATTGGGGGAAAGAACACATTTGTCATGAGACTGTGTATGTAGCAGAGGGTCTTTGAATTAGTAGATGTGAACTCTGATTGACATGGGGAGATGAGCAAAAAAGAAGAGTAGATGCCTGGGAAAAAATGATCACTGATATATGCAAGTATACGAGAAGGGATAGCTGCAGAGTAACCTATTTCCTAGCTACTGAAACAAGTTGACGTTAACTGAGAAAAAGAGGACCTTCCTGTGACTTAGAAGATAGGAATGGGGAGATTCAGACAACTGCATGATTCATTCATTCCTCTATTCTTCAGACTGGACATACATGCTGTTGTGTGACTTGAAGCAAATTGCATTTGTTCACTTGGCAGTTTAGACTATAAACTCCTTTCTGTGTGTGTGTGTGTATACTGCTTTATTTTATTATTTTTTTTCTTTTCTTTCTTTTCTTTTTTTTGGAGGGAGGTGAGGAATCAGATTTGTGATTTCATCCATGTAGGGAAATCCTGAAGACCTATGAAATCTATGACCCCATTTTATTAAAAGAATCAGAAACCAGATATGATGAAGAAAACATCTGGTTCAACTATGGAGTTGGAGGACAGAGTAATAGGTATAACAGAAGATTTTGCCTTGTTAGCTGTTTCCCTAACAGTTATAATTTAAAATGCTATATATGTGTATATGTAACTTCAAGGCCAGCCACTTTCATCACTCTTGCCTGGACTCAAGTCATTTGAGGAACTGACATATCACAGTATATCATATAGACTGGTACCAACTTTTAATTCTGATTAACTGTTTTGATTTTAAAATGCATGTTCCTTTATGCTTTGCATAAACTGAATTTATACCAGGGATTCTCAGATAGGATCTATAAACTTGTATATATATATATATATATATATATATACCCACATATACATATACATATACATATATAATTATAAATATATTTATACATGTGTGGGCTGCTAAGTGCTGCAGTGACTAGAGAACACTGGACTTGAAATTAGGGAGACTCATTTTCATGAGTTCAAATCTGGCCTCAGACACATACTAGGTGACCAAGGCAAGTCACCTAACCCTGCTTGCCTCAATTTACATATCTTTAAAATGAAGTGGAGAAGAATTGACAAATCACTCTAGTATCTTTGCTGGGAAAATTCCCAATGTGGTGCAGATAACTGAATTTGACTGAAAAAACTCAACAATAAATTCATATGCATACATACATATAAATATATATTATATAATATATAATACATATAGACATATATGTATATTAATGTTCAGTTAAATATTTTTGTTGTTTGGTTGTTTCAGTAAGGGCTGGCTCTTTATGGTCTTACTTGTTTTTTTGGGGGGACAAAGATACTAGAGTCATTTCCCATTTCCTTCTCTAGTTGATATTACAGATGTAGAAACTGGGGCAAATGGGGTCAAGTGATCTGCCCAGTGTGACACATCTAGTAAGTTTCTGAGGTCTGATTTGAAGTCAGGGAGATGAGTATTTTTTGACTCCAGGAATGACCACTCTATTCATTAGGCCACCTAATAGACTTGATCAATCTATCCACTTGATTGTCTTATAGTTATATATACATACATGTATGTGTATGTATGTTTGTATGTTTAGTAGTATAATTTGTTTGCTCTGTAATCCTAAGTATTTGTTTTTATGCATTTAGAAACATGATTTTGAGAGGTGGAAGTCACCTCACCAGATTGACAAGTGTTCCATGCCACAAAAATGGTCAAGCATCCCTAGTCTAGATCATCTTAGAGCTTATCAGCTGAGTTGGTATGGTAGCTTGAGTTCAGTGAAGCCACTTGTCATCCAAAATACCTACTTTGAACTCAAAAATTCTAGTGAATCTAGAACTAGGGGAATACTAATAATATTTAGCACTTTTTGATAATTTCCTTCATTTGTAATGAGTTTTCCTCAGATAGTAATATTCTATTTTAACATCATGCGATATGCCTTGGCAAAGGAAATTTTTTAGATGTCTTTCATAGAATTTTGAATATGTGTTTTATTTGAGTTTTTTGAGGTATTATTAGGTGGCTATGAGGTGCAAAAGATGGAGTATTGAGCTTGGAGTCAGGCAGATACAAACTCAGATTTGGCTTCTGGAAGAGAAAGTGAGGCTGGTGACTCTAGTTCATATGCTTGTCATGGCATCACTTAATGTCATAGTCTTCTTTGAGAACAAATCAAACATCATCATCATCGTCATTCTTATATGATTTACCTCAACATGTGAGTCAGATTTTACTTTATACTTACCTTTATATTTTATATAAAGTATATAATAATGTATATGTGTAATGTATATATAATGTGTTTTATATAAAATATATAATAAAGCATATATATATATAATTTGTATGTAATATATATAAATGGAAATTAATAAAATATATAGGTATATGCCTTATTTTATATTTTAAGATGTCTATATTTTTTCCACAAAATTACTACTCTGAGGTTTCATTGTAGCGAGGAAGTAATATTGGATTCAAATCTAGGAGGTTCATAAGTAAATTTACCTGAAGACAAAAAAAATTTTGATTTGATGAATATTTTGATTCAAGGATGCCTGCTTGATATTTTATTCAAAATTGGGTGAAAATTTTTTTCTAAAACATGATGCATAATTCTGGAAACAGTATCAAATGCCCATCTTCAGGTTCTATTTCAATTCCTGACCTGAGCATTGTACTTTATATTATGAATTTTTCTGATACATATGTAGCAAGCAAAAAGTATCTGCCAGCTCAGTCAGTGACTATTTTCTTTATTAAATAATTTCACCTTTAAAGGCTTAAGATAAAAATACTGCCCAGTTAGTGCTAATCTATAGGTTTTAATGACACTCAATTTAAGCATTTTCTTTTTTTTTTCTATTGAGACAGCTCTGGTCTTGCAAGCATCTGTTTGACAGCAGTGCCCATTTTAGAAGCTGAAGGGGTCATGGCCAGTAATGCCCAGATCTACACTTGGAGGGATTCTGTCAAGGGATAAGCTGAGTGTAGCAAAAGCTATTATTTAGAAAGGGTTTTCTTTGAAGCTTGTCTTAGAAACTGGCTCATGATTTTTAGCTTATATTACTATCCAGGAACTACTCTCTTATATTGACTCTCCATCTCAGTCTCTGTATTTTTTATTGATCTCCATGTTATGAACTGACCCACATTCTCAATTCCTATCAGTTGCACTGTGTGTGTTTGTGTGTGTGTGTGTGTGTGTGTGTGTGTGTGTGTGTGTGAGAGAGAGAGAGAGAGAGAGAGAAAATGATGTAAACTTGATTTTCTTTGATTTCTTAGTTTTAATAATGTTTTCCTAATTCTTTCCTTTTGTCATTGGTAACTTCAATGAAGAATTGATAGTTTAAATTGGTTCCCCTGTCCTCCCACCTCCCCATCCTTTTGAACTGTAGCTGTTTTCATTAACCCTTGTTTAACCTAGATTGACTGAGCAAGGTTTGTCAGATCTCAGCATATATTAAGCTGTAATTAATTCAGGTTAAGTCATCAGACATTTATTAAATGTCTACAATGCCCAAACCTAGAGGTTAAAAAAAGGGCAAAAACAGAATTCCAAGGAGTTCACACTCTATTATGGGAAGATAACATGTCATCTATTATGGGAAGACAATATTTATGAACAGGATACAATGGAGATAATCTCAAAGAGAAGGCACCAACACATAGGAGGACCAGAGAAGTCTTTGTACAGAAGCCGATTTTAATTGAGACTTGAAGCAATCCAGGGAAATCAGAAAGCAGAAATAAAGAAAAAAAAACATGGTAGGTAGGTGGATGAGAGGGCAACCAGTGAAAACACAAGGATTTGGGAGATATAGAACTAATCTTGGGTGAAGAAAGGAGGTCAGAGTTACTAAACAGAGTTGGAGGGTATGTGGAGAAGAGTAGGGGTAAGAATACTGGAAAAGTAGATAAAGGTCATTTTATGAAGGGGATTTTATATTTGATTCTGGAGGCAATAGAAAGTCAATTGAGCTCATTGAATAGGGCAGTGAATTTTAACTCTTATTTAACACATCCTCTGAGTCCTAGAAGCCAAGTGCTACAGTAGAGTGGGGTATCTGTTGCCAAGACTATTGTGCTTATCTTAGTAGATAAGAACAATTTAGTTTTTCCCCTAAGGGAAAAAGAGAAGGAAAGAAAATCACTGTCTTATCCTTTTCTCACATTGGGGTAGTAATGTACACATGAAGCTCAGTTCAAAGTCAATATAGGAAACATGTTCATTGTCCTCTGTCCTGAACCATTAATGCACCCACAATGTGCAGCTTTGATGGTTCTTCTCAATAGTTACTAAAGATGGGATACCTTGGCTTACACTTTAGAGTGTGTTTTTTTCCCCACAAGTGCTTTCAAACTCAAGGTCATGGACAAGATCCCCACAAGTGGTGAATGCTGGCTAAACTGCTTGCCCAGTAGGTCAGTTCCCCTACTGTCAAGACTTCAAGTGCAATTCTATTCTGAGAGGGGCCAAAGACAAAGGATAGTGGAGATAGATAGTGTTTCCTAGAAGCAATCAAAGAGCCAGGAGAGAAGAAAAGATGAGAATTGATCAAAGGGGTGTGCTTCCTTAGGAGATAGAAGGGGATGGGATCAAGGGCATAAGTAGAGGTGCAAAATAAGTACTTGCTGAACTGAATTAAAGGAATGCATTTTGTAAAAAATTAGGAAACATAGTAGATGGCACTAAATTGGAAGGACTTCAATTGATGATTGGAACCACAGGCACTATTGAGAGCTGACATTAATAGAGAGCTTCACATAGATCTTTCAGATCTCTGCTATATCACACAGCTATTAAGCAGAGGGAGAATTCAAACCCATATCTTTTATTTTTTTTACAACCCCATATTAGAAAATTTAGACTTTCTCTATTAAGAGCTCAAACTATCTCATTTATCATGAGAAGAGACTGTGCAAGTGACTCGTTAATTTTAACTTGAGTATAATTTTTAAAAATCCTGTTTCCTGTTCTGTTAGAAATAAGCCTAGCCTGCAGGTGATGTTTTTATTGTCTGGCTGAGCATCATTAGCCACTTGTTTCTTGCTGTCTTTTACTTGAACAGAAACATAAAGTGACATCAGCCAAGTCAGAAACCCTCCTGGGGAAGTGGGAAAATTTCATACACAAAAGGAAAGCAGAAATACATTTCTTCTGGTTCAACACTCCTTGGTCACAAGGTCATTTCTGCTCTACTGCTCATCCATGTTCAATAGAGGAATATCACTGCCACCACAGAGCTGGCTCTCAAATGAATGATAAATAATAGACTACAGGATTATGATGGAATAAATCAACTGCAAAATGAGAGAATAGTAAAGTTTAATTTTTCAGTTTGACTGTCTTGCTCATCTGCAGTCAGTTTGGTTTACTGTACTGTTTTATTTTTCTTAATTTGAATTTTTGTGTGCTGTTGTTACATTTATACTTACATATTCAGAGCTGCAAACTAGTTTTATTTGTATGACTTACATTGACCTAAATGGGAATTATGTAGCTAAATTCCCTATATTACACTAAAATTTTTGGAGTTAATATATCTAAATCATCTCCAATTTCTGATTTTAGGATGCTACTAAGTATAATTGTATAATGATTTTACTAGAGGGCTGAGCAAATCTTTCTATGTCTATGTAGAAAAACACAGTTAAAGTTTAAATTGAAGAAGTCTTCTAAAGCAATATACTTGAATTTTGCAATCATACAATTATTAGACATTAGGTTTTTTTTTAATGAGTCCATTCTTTGTCTAATATAGGATGGCAGTTGAACCCAAAGAAACCCTTGTCTTTCCTTTCTTTCAAATTAGGGAGTGGCAACTTTTCAGAAGTGATCTGTCAAGCCTTTATTTATCAACTCTAATATCAAGTATTCATATTATATCTTGGCAGTTATAATGTCTTGTTTGATGAGAAGGTCTCCTTGACTGGGTTTTCACCTGGGTAACTTTCTGCTGCCATCCACAGGGGATAAGATGATTTCTCTTGTAAATTGTGTCCCTAGGAGGCAATGCCCAAATGTTTTCTCTTCTCATGAGACAACCCTTTCCAATACCATCCACTAAAGTATAACATATGTAAGTAGTTATTTTCAAATGCATGAATGATTTTTCTATAATGTAAGGGAATCTCAGAGTTCAGATTTTTTACATATTAGGAACATATGGAACTTTTACTTAATTTTACTTAGTTTCTTTTACATAGTTGAGTTTCTCTTCAAACCACTCAGAATCTTCTAGTCTGCCCTAGTTTCACCCGTAACTCATAACTACCATATTTCTCCATATATAAGATACATCCTTTTTCGAAAAATTTGGGGGTCTAAAAACTGGGAACGTCTTATACAGTGATTGTAGATTTTTTTTACTTGCATTTCCCACTTTTGTGTGCTTGTTTTTGTGCTCATTGTTGTAGATTTTTTTATTTGCATTTCCTGCTTTTTCATGCTTGTTGTCTTTGCGCTCATTGTTTCTCATTTGTTGCCGGTATATTAGGTTACATTTTGCTGCATTCTGCCCAGAAATGACTCAGAAAAGAATTTTATATAGCAATGAATTCAAGTTCAAAGTAATCCAGTTTGTAAGTGAATAGAAGTCATGCTTTTGAACCAAAGTTTGATCCTCCAACTGAGAAAACATTCTGAGACTGGTTATGGGAAGAAGAAAACCTGCTGAAAATGCCATGGCAGAAGAAGGTCACAAGAGGCAAGTCAGCAAAATGGCCTGATTTAGAGAAGGAATTGAAGAGATGGATTGAAGAACAAAGCACCATTGGAATTCCTGTGTCCATAAAGATGGTTCAGTTAGGAGGCAAGAAGAATTGCTGATGAAAAAGAAGCGACTGATTTCAAAGGAGGACATAATTGGTACTTCAGTTTCATGAAATGGAATGGACTAAGCTATGTCCATGCACTGGACTTGCCCAGGGAGTGCTTGTGGTCAATCATAGACTAGAGCATGGGCAGAAGAGCAGGCAGAGCCTCTCCTAAAACAGTGATTTATCATCAAACACATGAGGACAAACTAATGGATGGGAGTTATGACAGTGCTGAGTTGTATGAATTTTATGACAAATAAAACTTGAATTCAATAATTCTTGGAATACCCTTTTTTTCAAATTTCAGGCCCCAAAATTAAGGTGTGTCTTATACATGGGGAAATATGGTAGTTCTTCTAATAATCTTTGACTGTGGGTCTTCATCCTTTCTTCCAAGTCTACTCAATTCCATTCAATATCATTTATTCATTATTTACCTTCTTTCTACCAGGCACTGTGGAAGTTACTGGAACACAAAGATATGAAAACAATTCTTTCCCTAGAATTTATTTTATACTGGGAGAAGGCTTTACAATATTAGTTATAAATGAAATGAGTGCACAGTAATTTTTTTTGGCAGAGTATGGGAATAGTGTATAGAAAATAACCTAGAGATTAAAATTGCCCTATTCTAATGGTGGCATAAAACAGAGGTATAAAGAAGGAGGGCCAATGAAGCAGTTTGAGCCCTGATTGACTCAGAGTGAATGTAAATAGTGATTGTTTCTGTTTTGGCAAGAAATCATGATTGTCACTCCCTTCCCAGATGGATTTTTTTGAGACCATTCTTTGCTTTATTTCTTACCTAGCCTTAATAATTAAATAGGCATTGCCTCAAACTGAGACCTGATAAAGGATTTAACTTAAAAAGGTTAAAGTCTCCTGCTGCATCCAGGATCATCTCCAATCATCCTAGTTCCAGAGGAGAAAATGAGACTGATGACTTTGCACATTTAAATCACTTAAATCCAACTCATTTGTAAGTCATTGTATTACCTTCCTATGTCCTACTTCTCTAAAGGAAGGAGGAACAAACAACACAATTTAATCAGATCAAAATGTAATTGGAAATACTTAAAAAATAAACAAAAATGCAATAGAACATAGATAACAGTAATATTTCATTTTTTAAGTCAATATGTAGCCCACAGGGATCCTTATACATGGTTTAATGACACCCAGTTTCTGTTAGAGTTTGACCTATCTAGGGAGCTGAATCTGGGTTAGTTTTACTGGAATCAGATTATTCCTTGGAGGATTCATGTATCTAAAATGACCAGTAGTTTCAAAATTGTGAAGGGCTTTGAATGGAGATGAGAGGAATCTGTATTTTATTCTTGAAGCAACAAGAAAGCACTGAAGTTGTTTGAATAGGAGAATGATATAGTCCCTCTTACTTTCTATTTAGTCATCCAAGGTAGACCAATTTATTCTAGTTTCCTTGATCTTTCAAATTCCAAACCAAATCTTCATTTTACTGAAAGAGTCCTTGAATAGAGAATCTACCTTGTATATTGAAAAGTTGAATGATTTTGCTATAGTATAAGAAAATCTCAGAGGTTAGACTTTTTTACAAATTAGGGAATATATGAAACTGAATAGATTTCTTTTACTTAATTTAGTTTTTCTTGAAACATGACTCAGAATCTTTTAGGTTACCCTAGGTTTCCCATTTACCCAATGATATTTATTTTCAAACTTTCAGGAACATAAGTATTATGTAAAGTGAAGTATATCTACTTAGATACAAATTCTGTATTGAGGTACAGTCAAAAAAGTTCATGCTAAGAAGATCTTTAGACTTCCAGGTAAGTCAGCTGAAAAACAAATGAAGGTATAAAAGCACAAAATAAAGGATGCATTACACTGTGAGCTTTTTGAGAACAGGGAATGATTTTGCCATTCTTTTTGTCTCTCTTTGTATCTCTTGGCTTAGCATGGAGCCAAAATAATAGTAAGTGCTTAAAAATGTTTGTTGATTGTGATACTAGAATGGTTTGTTATTTCCTTCTCCAGTTTATTTAATATAGAAGGAACAAAAGTTCAAAGGGTTAAGTGACTTGAAGTGTCTGAGACCAGATTTGAGTCTTAGGCAAGATGAGTCTTCTGACTTCAGGCTCAACATTCTGTCTACTGTACAATCTAGCTGCCTGGTAGATGCTGTTACTAATACTGTTTCACAAATGAGGAAATTGAGATTGACAATGGTTAAGTGACTCACCCAGGGTCACACAGATATTAAGTGACTAAGGCAGGATTCAAACTTAGGTCTTCCTGACTTTAAATACAGTGTTCTATTCAGTTTCATCAGTTGCCAATGCATTTTCCTATTTTTTTCCTACTGCCAAAATTGAGAGATCTCTCTTAAGTGTCATTTTGGACAGGAGGTCAAGAAGGTCATGTGATTTTGAGCAAATCACTTTACTTCTCAGATACTCAGTTTCTATGTCTGTAATTTAGAATGATACACAGAGAATCAATCTTGATACTTTGGAGACATATAAGGAAGTATCCTGATCCAATGGATTATTGTTATTAATCTGTGAGGTGAGGTGAGGGGAGATCTGATACTTTTAAGTCTGATACTGTCCTTGGAACCAAAATGTGGTCTTGGTAAAAGAAATTGGGAGGGAGGTGATGACTCAAAGTTAATACTTACACTTATGTAATTGAAGCAGAAATACTTCCTTTCTTCAAGCTTTTAAGAAACCTCTAAAAATTTTTGAGACTTACTACCCCGGAAACTTCTCTGTGGTTTACCTCTCTGTATCAAAGGAAGTGTTTTAATCTAGAAGCACCATGTTTTATCTGTCTCTGTTCTTCTATTTTCTCATCCATAAACCTGACAGAGTACAACCTGTGGAATGGTTTGACCATTGCATACTGCAGATAAAGTACCATGGTAAGATGCCCCTAGACAAAATGTTGGCAAGCAGTGTGGGGTCCTGGTTTTATCTTTCTCCCTCTTTAGAAGGCGATCATTTATAACTTTGGTGGATGTTTCTCTATGTCTTTGAATTAATTGAATTGAATTTGAATATAGAAAAGGAACCATTATCAGTATTTTACATTATTCAAAATCACACATTCTACATTTTCACAAATTCATACATTTTAAAAATAAAAAGTCCTGCAATAATACTGATCTCAAAGACATTTTATCCAATAATTTTCTTGCAAGTGTCATGTCTTCTTTAGAAGAAAAAAATATTTTTAATATTACCTTCATTTTTGAAAATATCCTTCTCTATTTGTTTCCCTGGCCAAGGCACAGATAAGTGTTGCTGCTTACTTCTTCCTGGTCTTCTGTTTTCAATACCTACTCATACTTCTGTCTACCATATTCCCAATTTGCTGCTAGTTTCCGTGGTTGTTTACCATAGAGAAAAATGGTAAGTGATCAAACATGCTTTGTCAGTGTTACTGGTTACTCAAATGGCAAGTCAGAATCCAAGTAGAAAATCAACTAGTTTAGCAAAAATTATAAACCGGCATGCTCTAGTTTTTCCTGACATGTTAAACTTCACATAAGTGTATTTCTAATAGCAATGTAAGGGTGAAATAATCACACCCCCTCTGTCTTCCTTACTTAGGATCTTGAATGGCAAAAGATATACTTATGCAGCTGACATTTAGTTTTTAATATAATACTTCCTTGAAGTATGCTCTATAAAGTATAAATACTGTTTTATGTATAATCCATGTGGCTATTTTGAAGGCATTAGGACCATCTCTTTCCATGTATCCCTTGATAGAGAAGAGACTCTAAAGTATTTCATTATTCAATAATGTTGCCTCTGTTGGAAAGAGGGCACAGACCATGACTTAACTTAAAAGAACAGAAATGACTTTCTTTGAAATGAGAAATGTTGTGGAAGAGTTCTTAACTCTTCTTTGAATTATTGCACTATTGGCAGCATTTGGTTAAAAATCTCGATGTTCCATGTACAGAATATCAGCTGCCATGTCTACAGCTTACACAGTGTGTGGTATAGCCTAGTTCAATAGGTATTTATCAACTGATTTTGCAGTATTAACCAATGAACTCTGTAAACTGAAGGTGAATGTTTCTTCATAGAGCAAATTAGATGATGACTTTTTAAAAATCAAATTTTATTATTTGCTTCAAATTTTTATAAGATTACCTGTGGCACAGTTGAAACTATGGCTGTCCAGATGTAGCATTGACATAATGAACATAATGGTGATACCTCTTTCTCCCACTCCCCAAGAGCCATCAGTGAAATCCAAGATTGTACTTATGTAACATTTTTTCATTTGTAGCACTAATTTTTAAATAAACACTCTACACTCTCAACCAACAAAAAAAAAATATCCTCCTTTACTTCCCTAACTAGAAAACAATTTCTTATTACAAAGAAAAAGAAAAAAAATTTTCAGTAAACTCAATCAACATATTATCCATACCTGACAGTATATGTTCCCCATTTGGGCAAAGAAAGAAGGTTGCATGTACTATTTCAACTCTTAGGGCTAAGCTTGGTCTTTATAATTACATAGCACTCCATCTTAGTTGTAATTGTTATCTTTCCCATTTTCATTGTTGTAGTTATTGTTCATCTTGTTTTCTTGGTCTGACTTCTCTTTGTATTACTTCATGTGTCTTCCCACAGTATACACTCCCTACAAAAAATGTTCCACTCAGGAAGAAAAGATGGCATCTTTAAAATAGTTGTGACTGGTTTAGAACAGTGACCAACACTTAATTTGACTGGCTTGAAGTTCTTTTTAATAGCACAATGAAATCCAATAAACTGTCTTGGCTACCTCTCAAAGCAAAAAAAAAAAATGAGATATGATTAAAAACAATCTCTTCATTAAATCATCACAGTTCTCTTTCCATCATCTTAGCCTATGCTAAAGGGAAGTGGGCTGTTACAAGGACTCATAAACAACAATTAGGATAGACTTAAAAGGCATACTTTCCATAGAGAGATTCATGGCTGCTGCAAGATTTTGTTATAATCTCCTGGGTCATGTAATTTAAAAGAGGGCACAGCTATAAATTAGAGGAGTAGGAGGAAGAATAGAGATGAAGGAGGAGGCGGAAGAATTTAGAAATAGAGAACAAAGATGATTCCATCTTCCCATGATCCCTTTTGTGAAGTATTATACTAAGAAAAGTTGAAATTCTAGTATCTCATTTCTGTGAACAAAGAGAGAGTTAGGATCTTAAAATTAATAAAGGTTTCATTTAGATTAATGATGGGACAGTGGTAAGAAGGGTGAAAGCAATGTAATGAGATTAATTTACCTCCATACTCCCCAAACAACTCATTAACATAGAGTTTACCAATCATTCAGACTGGAACTAGCAAAGAAACTCAGGCTCATTCTTATCTTACTGTACTAAGACCATGATCTTAAATTGCTGGTGGAACTATTTTCCTATAATTTCTCAATATTTTCTAAAGATCCAAGAAATGCCTGCCTAAGTGAGGATACAGTGCCTTTCTTTTTGACTGATTTCCATGAGTTTTTCTCTGCAATAACTATTTTGATTTTGACTAAAGAAAGTGAATTGGTCCTTCCTTTAGGGGAACTCTAATATAGATATTTTATGATATCCCACAATCCTTCCCAAAGGTAGCCATCACAAATTTAAATTATGTAATGATGTCCAAGGATTTGAGTTGGCCAGAGGTGGCGGGGAACAAGGTCTGAGTTGACTCAAATCCAGGTATATGAAATGAGAATCTTTCTAAGAGTTTCTGCAATAATTTTGTCCATGGACTCAGGGATCCACTGTTGCAAGCAAGTTGTCTCAAGGATATAGGGACTGGGATGGGATTCATTGGGACCTTGGTATTGGCAGGTAGGCTTTGTTAGATACTAAATGGAGTAAAAGATAGTTGCAAGAATATTACAAGGTGGCAGTACTAATGAAATTTTGGTTATGATAATCAAAGAATAGTCACTTCCAGCCAAGATGATGGAGAGAAGACCGGCAATGTGATGAGTTCTCCTCTTTCCTCTTAGAAATAACATGAGAGAAATCTTTTTAACAGAAGTTTGATCAACAAAACCCAGAAAGAGAAGCTAGGAAAAGAACACTTACCAAGGAGGTCTGTCTCAGGGGACCATAGGTAAACCGGGAGATAAGAGCAGAGGATCAGCTCAGGACAACAGCTGGGGGAAGCCAGGGCCAGCCTCAGCTATAGAGACTTCAGTGAGTGGCAGGTGTGAGATCCAAATTGAGCATCTTTGGCATGGGGGGTGGGAGGAGCTACAGAAGATAGACTCCCAGGTATTTTATATTGTATGAGGTTACTTTGAATGGGATTTCTCTTTCTAGCTCTTTCTGCTATATCTAGCTAGTTATATATAGAAATGTTAAGGATTTATGAGGGTTTATTTTATATGCTGCAGCTTTGCTAAAGTGGCTAATTATTTCAAGTAGTTTTTTTAGACAATTTTTTGGGATTCTCTATGTATACCATCGTGTCATCAGCAAAGAATGAGAGTTTTGTCTCTTCCTTCACAATTCTAATTCCTTCAATTTCTTTTTCTTCTCATTGCTGAAACTAACATTTCTTTTTTTTTTTTTTTGCCCAAGGCCACACAGCTCAGGAATTATTAAGTGTCTGAGACTAGATTTGAACTCAGGTACTCCTGACTCTAGTGCTGGTGCTCTATCCACTGCGCCACCTAGTTGCCCACAAGCTAACATTTCTAATACAATATTGAATAGCAGTGGTGATAATTGGCAACCTTGTTTCACCCCGATCTTATTGGGAATGCCTCTAGCTTATCCCCATTGCATAAAATGTTTGTTGATGGTTTCAGATCGATATTGCTTATTATTCTAGGGAACAATCCCTTTATTCCTGAACTCTCTAGTGTTTTTAGTTGGAATGGGTGCAGTATTATGTCAAAAGCTTTTCAGCATCTATTGATATAATCATGTGATTTCTGATAGGTTTGGTATTGATATAATTAATTATACAGGGATAAATCCTACTTGGTCATAGTGTTTCATCCTGGTGATAACTTGTTGCAATTGTTTTGCTGAGATTTAATTTAAGATATTTGCTTCTGCATTCATCAGGGAGATAGGCCTATAATTTTCTTTTTCTATTTTAACTCTTCTTGGTTTAGGTATCAGCACCATATTGGTATCATAGAAAGAGTTAGGCAGAGTTCTGTCTTCACCTATTTTTCCAAAGAGTTTATATATAATTGAAATCAATAGTTCCTTAAATGTTTGATAAAATTCACTCAAGAATCCATCTGGTCCCGAAGATTTTTTCTTAGGGAGTTCAATGATGGCTTGTCGAATTTCTTTTTCTGAGATAGGGTTGTTTAGCTATTTAATATCCTCATCATTTAAACTGGGCAACTTATATTTTTGTAAATATTTGTCCATTGCACTTAGATTGTCACATTTATTGGCATAGAGTTGGGCAATATAGTTCTGAATTATTACTTTAATTTCCTCCTCACTGGTGGTGAGTTCACCTTTTTCATTTATAATACTAGCAATTTGGTTTACTTATTTTTAATCAAACTGACCAGAGGTTTATCAATTTTATTGGATTTTTCATAAAACCAAACTCTTGATTTTGCTTATTAGTTCAATAGTTTTCTTGCTTTCAATTTTATTTTCTCCATTAATTTTTAGAATTTCTAATTTGGTATTTAATTGAGGGTTTTTAATTTGTTCTTGCTTTAATTTTTTTAGTTGTATATTTAGTTCATTGATTTATTCTTTCTCTAATTTATTCATGTAAGCATTTAAAGATATAATATAAGCCCTAATCCACCTTCAGTGAACCCCATAGGTTTTGGTATTTTGTTTCATTATTGTCATTATCTAGGATGAAATAATTAATTCTTTCTATAATTTGCTGTTTGATCCACTCATTTTTTAAAATGAGGTTATTTAGTTTCTAATTAGTTTTGGGTCTATATCTCCCTGGTCCAATGTTACATATGCTTTTTATTGCATTATGATCTGAGAAAGATGTATTCACTATTTGTGCCTTTCTGCAACTGATCATTAGGTTTTTATGCCCTAGTATATGGTCAATTTTTCTGTAAGTGCCATGTATCGCAGAAAAAAAAGTATATTGCTTTCTATCCCCATTCAATTTCCTCCATAAGTCTATTATATCTAGATTTTCTTACAATCTGTTTACCTCCTTAACTTCATTCTTGTCTATTTTATGATTAGTTTATCTAAATCTGAGAGTGGGAGGTTGAGGTCTCCCACTAGTAGAGTTTTGCTGTCTATGTCTTTCTGTAGCTCTTTCAACTTCTCTAAGAATTTGGATGCTATACCATTGGGTACATACATATTTAGTATTGAAATTACTTTATTGTCTATGGTACCATTAACAGGATATAGTTTCCTTCTTTATCTCTTTTAACACTATTTTTGCAGCTGCTTTGTCTGAGATAAGGATTGCTACCCCTGCTTTTTTTCACTTCAGCTGAAGCAAAATATATTTTGCTCTAACCATTTACTATTATTCTATATGTATCTCTCTACTTCAAATAAGCTTCTTGTAAGCAGCATATTGTAGGATTATGGTTTTTAATCCAGTGTTCTATTCACTTATGTTTTGAGGAAGAGTTCATCCCATTCACATTCAATGTTATAATTACTAACTCTTTATTGCCCTCCATGTTTGAATTTTTCCCCCTTTTTTCACTTTATCCATATTCCCCAGTATTTTGTTTCTGAATACTGCCCCCTTCAGTGTGTTTGCCCTCCTTTAGCAACCCCCCTCCCCTTTCTTTCCCCTTTCTCCTTCTTACTTCCTTTCCTTTTGTTAGGTTCCCTTTTTCTCCCTCTCCCCATTCCCCCTCCCCTTTTCCCCTTTTAATACTTGAAAGGTAAGATAAGTTTCTTAACTATGTGTGGGTGTAAGTTAACTTTAAGCTAAGTCTGATGAGAGGAAGATTCAGGTGCTTCTCACCTCCTCCCTTCTTTCCCTCTATTACAAAAGGTCTTTTGAACCTCTTAATGTAATGAGATTTACCCCATTCAATCTTCTCCATCCTCCCATCTCCTTACTGTCCTCCCCTTTTAAGGAGGTATTTTTTTAAATCATTCTATCTGGGTCACAGAAAAGTCATAAGCATCCATTGCTTCTGGCTAAGTATATTCTCTCTAATAGAGTTACAATTCTTGAGAGTAATTAGAGTCTTTCTCCCAGTTAGAGATATAGCCAGTTTTATCTTATTGGATAGCAGTCTCATAGATAAGTCACGTGTGTCCATCACTTCTGACTATGTATATTCTCTCTAATAGAGTTTCAGTTCTCAAGAGTTATGAGAATCTTTCTCCCAGGTGGGCATATAGTCAGTTTCATCTTATTGTACAGCAGTTTTTTTCTTTACCCCCCTTTTATTTTTTTACCTTTTCATGTGTCTCTTGTGCCTCCTGTTTGATGTCCAAATTTTCTATTTAGCTCTGGTCTTTTCATCAGGAAATGATTTCATTAAATGTCCATCTCTTCCCCTGGAAGACAAGATTCAGCTTTGCTGGGTGATGGATTCTTGGCTGCATTCCAAGCTCCCTTGCTCTTTGCAATATCTTGTTCTAGGCTCTTTGTTCCCTTAATGTTGATGCAGCCAGGTCCTGCATAATCTTTACAGTGGATCCTTCGTATTTAACTTGTTTTTTTCTGGCTACTGCAGGATTTCCTCTTTTATCTGATAGTTCTGGAATTTGGCCACAACATTCCTTGGTGTTTTTATTTAAGGATCTCTTTCCAGAGGGGATCGATATATTCTTTCAGTAACTATTTTGCCCTCTGGTTCCATGATATCAGGGCAGTTTTCCATCACTAAATCTTGTAATATTAAGTCCAGGCTTTTAGTCTCTTCAATGTTTTTAGGAAGACTAATAATTCTCAGCTTGTCCCTTTTCAATTTATTCTTGATGTCAGTGGTTTTGTTGATGAGGTATTTTACATTTTCTTCTATTTTTTCAATTTTTTTGGTTTTTTTTTTTAACAGTCTCTTGCTGTCTCATGAAGTCATAGTTTCCACAGACTCCATTCTTTTTTTTAGGAAAGAATTTTCTTCATTTACCTTTTGCAACTCATTTTCTGATTGGTCAATTCTATTTTTGCAAGAGTTTTCCATTTGACTGATTAAGGTTTTGAGAGAATTATTTTCTCTTTGCATTTTCCCAATTGAGGATCTGAGAGAATTATTCTCATTTTGTATTTGTCCGGTTGTATTTTCCAGGGATATGTTTTCTTGTTGCAAGGTATTAATTTTCTCTCCCAAATTTTCCAATTGATTTTTGAACTCCTTTATTTCTTCAGGGAAGTCTTTCTATGCTGGATACCAGATCATATTCTCCTCAGAGGTTCTAAGTCTCTCTCTGAGTTAGGGTCTTTACCTTGTAGGAATTTTTCTATGAACACTCATTTCTGCCAGCCTTTCTTCATTGCCTCCTGTAGCTACTGTAGCACATCCATAGAAGAGGAATGTAACTTCTTTCCTGGTTTAACAAAAGACATAAACATTGAGGGCATTTTTCAGACATCGCAAAACTAAGGTGAAAATGAAATGCTTATTCAACTGCTACATCAAGTACATCTGTTTTAGATTCCAGTCTCTTGAAATGTATGATGGTTAAGCCACTGTCAGTATGAGTTTTTTGTATTTTAAGGTTTTTTTCATGTGGAAAAAATAAATTCCTTTCTAATTCCTCTTTTGGGACTCCTAGACAAAATTAAGCTTTATAAGAGTCTACCTCAATCTCCAAGTTGGGGAGTATAAAAATCCAAAGAATTTGAAAAAATGAACTTGACATCTCTTTTTAGAGATCAGCTTCCTCTGGGATGTAAGTGGGTATGCAATCCTAGGTCCAAAGAAGAGAAGAGTGCCAGGTACTCTTCCTCATCTTTCTTAACTCAGTAGTAGTGCTGCATTGTTACATATTCATCCATTTGATAGTCATTGAAACATTTACTCTCATTATTATTATCATTAATTTCTTTGGAAGTCTTTTTCAAATATTCTAAACTTAGACTAAGGAGGGATTTGAGCTCAAATTTCATTTTTGACACTTCTTAACTGTGTGACTATTGGCAGGTCACTTTAGTTTTATGAACCTCTGATTCTACAGATTCTGTAAAATAAGTGTTCAAGTAGCCTTTACCTTCTTTAAATACTTTGAAAACCTTTAAGTACTATGTAGATGTCAAGTATTAGTTTCATTGGGTCAATAATGCACTTAAAAGATCCTGGAATTATTTGTTAGCCTCTCCTGCCTATAAGAAACTTAGGTTCTTCTTCAATAAAGTATTCATTAAACATGGCCCAAATATTGCCAAGGCAGCTGGAATGCCAAGCCTGGAGTCAGGAAGATTCATGTCCCGAGTTCAAATCCAATCTCAGATACTTACTGGTGATCCTGAAAAAGTCACGTAACCTTGTTTGTCTCTGTTTCCTAATCTGCAAAGTGAGATGAAGAAGGAAATGGCAAACCACTCCAGTATCTTTGCCAAAAAAATTCCAAATGAAGAGTAGAACAAAATTGATTAATGAACAACAATACCTCAAATTTGTGAGACCAATGTGACTTATGGGAGAAAGGGTGATTTGCCTTAGCTGAATTATTTCATTTTTTCTAATTCTAAGTTTACATATAAATTAAAGTAGGGCTAAGAACTAGGAAGAATCAGTCAGTCAATAAACATTCATTAATTGATGATATGTGACAGACACCCTGCCAAGTACTGAAGATACAAAGAAAAGCAAAAGATAGTCTCTGTTCTCAAGAAGCTCAGTCTAATGGAAACCATATATAAACAACTACATAAAAATATTCTATATACAGGATGAATAAGAAAAAACAGTGGGATGGCACTAGCAATAAGAGAATATGGGAAAGACTTTCTATAGAATGTGGAATTTTAGCTGCTACTTGAAGGAAGTCAGGGAAGTCAGAAGGCAGAGAAATTGGGAGCAAATTCTTTTTTTTTATTCCACAAATTAATCCATTTATTGTTGGACTATAGGCTACAGATAATAGATAAGAAGATTTTACTGGTCTTTCAATTCCTTCAGTCTTCTGATGGCAGATTTGACTATGACTGCAGAGGTGGTATTGTATGTCCACACACCACCAGCTACTGTTTTCATACAGGATCCACAATGCCAGATACCCATGACCCGTCTCTTCATTTTGGTCTTGCCACAGAAGGAGCAGGTATACTTGGCATGCTGGCTAATTTCAATTTTTTTCACTATTTTCCTGAGGGATGCACCATAATGTGTTCCATATTTACCAACAATCCCGACCTTCTTTGTACGTTTTAGCCATGTTTCCAGTCGCTCCCGCTCAGAGAGCGGGAGCAAATTCTTAATAGTCCATGGGGATTTTTTTTTTTTGGTGGGAAATATGGAAACATTAAAATGACCAAGATAGACTGTAGTAATCAGACACAAAGTGTCTTATCTTAACCAAGGATATGGGACAACTTGAGAACTAAAGACAGAGCTTCAAATGGTAATAAGTTCTATAAACATTATCTTTAGCCAAAAATCTAAGATTGGTTGATTTTCTTTTTCTTAGTATTTTTGGGTTTTTTTTTGTTCTATTATTTTTATCTATACCCTAGCAGCTAGCAATCTGGTGCTTCTTTCTTGGTCATGTTTCCTTCTGTTTTTTTTTTAATCTTGAAAAACAGTTCTCTCTGTCTCTTAAAAAGACTTTAAAATAACAAGGCGGCATAAGAGCTAATGAGAACATTAATTCGTTTACCTTTACTATACCAGGCAGAGAGAGCAGCTAATCCCAGCTCTAGATAATGGCACACATTTGTCAGATTAGTGGAGGAGAAGCTCTGATGTCAATTGATAAGGAGCTTCCACATGAGAAACTTTCTTCTACCAATATGCCATTTCTGCCTTTTAGAAAGTTAACTAAAGCACTGCGAAATTAAATGACTTGCTGGAGTCACATAGTCAACATAAATCAGAACCAAATCCAGGTTTTCCTAGCTTTGAGATTAATGCCTTATCACTTTAGCAAACTACCTCCTGGAAAGGAAAGTTCATTTTTTAAAGTGATTCAATTCAAGGATCTTATGAAAATTAAGATGAAATATAGAACTCAAAAAATTAATTATTGTATATTTTAGAGTAGAGTGAAAAGTTTACCTTGGCCATAATGTCCATCTCGAAATTTATTTATCATAAACCATACCCATTTAAATAAATTAAAACATAATCAATGGAAATTATCTTTTAAAAAAACTTTCGAAAGTATGGTTAAGATCTTGGGCACCTAATAAGGTTTTTTAACTATCTTAGAACTTCTCTGAACACACTGAATATTTTTCTTGATTAAAAAGATTTGTTTCCCAATGTCCTAAATAAAAATGATAAAATTATCATAAGATTCACTGCAGCAGTGATAGTGATTATCTTTTTATGTTATTAAATTTAAGAAGCAGCTATGAAATATAATGTTTAAATTCCCTAATGAATAAAGAAATTATTAGTGACTTGCATAATTAAGCAAGTTGGAAAGGTTAAGTTCTTATTTTATAAAGTAAAAAATTAAAGGTTACTCTCATTCATCTCACTGGGACATGATTTTTTAAAAAGAATTATAAACAGTTTTGAACCTTTAAATCTTTAAAAAATAATTTATATTCATTCATTCAGCAAACATTTATTGTATGTCTACTATGTGCAAAGGATTGTTGGCTGCTGAAGAGGTACAGATTCATAAGATACATTCTTTTGAAGGAATTGTGTTTCAAATATTTGGTGCTGATCTAGTCCCTTTGTGCCTTGTATAAAGTAGGTGCTTAATAAATACTTGTTGAAATGAACAAGTGGCGCAGCTAGATGCACAGTGGATAGAGCACTGGTACTGGAGTCAGGAGGACCTGAGTTCAAATCAGGTCTCAGACCTTGGGCAAGTCACTCAAAACCCCATTGCCTTCAATTTAAAAAAAATTGATTTGCTTTGCAAAGTGCCCTCTGCATACACAGTAGGTTTTCAGTAAATAATTTTTGGCTGAATTGAATTCATGATACAACATATATAATAAACAATAAGTTTATTAAAAAGTTACAAACTAACACTAAGCAATTGAGGAAAGGAAGGAAAGAAGCAAAGAGAAAGAGAGAGAGAGGAAGAGAAAGAGAGAGGAGGGAGAAAGAAAGAAAGAGAGAAAAAGAGAGGAAAGAAGGAAGGAAGGAACTAAGATAGAAAGAAAAAATAATGAAAGAAAGAAAAGAAAAGAATGAAAGAAAGAAAAAGGAAAAAGGGAAAATTCCTTTACTCAAGGATTTTATAATCTAATGAGGAAAGACAAAAAAACAGAAGGAACTGTGTGAAAAGAGTAGGGAGCATATCAAAGGGTATGTAGGGCAGGGTTATGATAAAGATCTTTGTAGAATTGCAATCAAGTAGAGCAGCTTTTGGGATACGAAATCACCAAAAATGATATTGATTTGATTGTAAAAATGTGTCAACTTTGGGGAAAATTGGATGAATTGCAATTAAGGGAAGTGATAGAAGACAAGTAATAATAATAATAAGCATTTATATAGTACTCTAAGAATTAGCAAGTTCTTTATAATAATTCTCATTTGAACCTCTTGAAAACCCTGTAAAAGGGGCGACTAGGTGGCATAGTGGATAAAGAACCAGCCCTGGAGTCAGGAGTACTTGAGTTCAAATCCGGTCTCAGACACTTAATAATTACCTAGCTGTGTGGCCTTGGGCAAGCCACTTAACCCCATTTGCCTATAAAACCTAAAACCTACCCCCACTAAAAAAACCCTGTAAAAGTAGATGCCATTATTATCCCCATTTTTCAGAGGAGGAACCTGAAGTACACGGAGGTTGAATGATTTGCCCAGGGTCACACAACTAGTAATAGTCAGAGGAAGGACTTGAATTAAGCTTCCTGACTCCAGGTCCAGCACTGTAACCCAGTGCATCACTTAGTTCTGTCTCTTAAACTACCTCTTAAACTCTTCTGTTCTTAGTTGCACCCTGCTTCTAACTCTTCCCTGTAAGATTAAGTTTATAGGATAGCAATAGTGTGAAAAGGGACTTTGGAAGTTGAAGAGTTGTTCATTGAAGACAGCAGTATTGGCTATGCCTTAGAAAACACACCTACATAGTCACCATCATCTCATCTTATCTCCCTACACATCCCAGGCTCTCCCAGGGAGAGCACAGTCATATGAATCATTTCTCATTATTTACCAGTCTCATCCTACCCTAAGTGCTCTCTAATAAGATGCTGAAACCCTCCTCAGCCACTTGATTATGAATCCTTATTTGCCTAAAGTAGCTAGTGTGTTCTGGCTCATTCTCCTATACTCCAGTTTTTTATATCTATTTGCTCCTCAAGGTTCCAGAGGGTAATCTCTTTTCTACTCCTATGGGCTCAAGTTTTTGGGGTTAAGTGGAAAGTTCCCCAATTCCATTTTACCACTTAACATCAGTTAGTTTTCACAAAGCAATATTTTCTTCAAAGAGGTAGCAAGAACTTTCCTGTGCCATCTTGGTCTCAAAATTTAGTTCAGTTCTTATATAACATTGTTCCCAATATGTTCATATTCAGACACATCACGTCTGCCAGATATGCCATTCTTTTCGGCTTCCAAAGACCCAGGTCTTGAAGGTCACTCTCAAAAGTTTACTTTGGCATCAGTGCTAGGATGGCTATAAAACTTGGTCTGGTTTATGACTACTGGATTTCTGTCATTCAATCTCCTGACTTCAAATTTCATCAGATTAGAGACTACTCCTTTCATGGAATGTTGTAAACAAGGAAGGAAGGGGAGGGGGGAGGAAGGAAGGAAGGAAGGAGAAAAGAAAGAAAATAATGAAAGCAAGGAAAGAAAGAAAAAGGAAAAGGAAAAAATTCCTTCTCTCAAGGATTTTATAATTTAATGAAGAAAGGCAATAAACAAAAGGAATGGTATGAAAAGGGTAGGGAGCATATCAAAGAGGACATAGGACAGGGTTAGGATAAAGATCTTGATAGAATTGTAATGAAGTAGAGCAGCTGTTGGGAAATGAAACCACCAAAAATGATATTGATTTGATTGTAAAAATGTAGTAAACAAGAATTACTGAATTTGATAGCAAGGCCTTTTTGAAAGCCTCTGCAATCAGAGTCTGCTTTTCACCCCCTGGTTAGCTAACCAGAGCTTATTAACATAAATTGCAACAATCAGAATTTAAAATGACTTAGTTACTAAATGGTTTTTTTTGTTGTTTTTGCAAGACAATGGGATTAAGTGACTTGGCCAGTGTCACACAGCTAGGCAATTAAGTGTCTGAGGCTGAATTTGAACTCAGGTCTTCCTGAGTTGCCACCTGGCTGCCCCATAGTTACGAAATGTTTACATATATTTCATAGTCTCTCCTGGAAGCAGGCTTCCTCCAAGAATCTTTGAAAAAAGTGAAGGATTGAAGGAGGTAGGGGGTGGGAGGAAAATGCATTCCATGGATAAGATGGCCAGTATAAAGGCAAAGACTAGAGATGGAGAGGTTGAGATGGGTCAAGAATGGGTTTAGGAAGAATGAGGCAGAGAGAAAATAGGATGTCAAGTGGCTATGATCAGACAGGATTTTTATCAAAGAAATAGAACATTTATGGGTAATATTGAGATCTAGGGAATAATAATCAATTTAATTCAATTCAACATTTATTAAGCAACTATTTCTGCAAAGTATTATGCAAGCTCTTTTTCTCATACCATTTTCCCTCTCTTTCCCCCAATTTAAATCTGACTGCCCTCTCTTCAATCCAGCTAAGATGCAAATACCCCCCTTTAAAGTTTTTACTTAGCTCTCCTTGATTTAAGAAAAATCTCCTTTTCTGAACTCTATGGTAATTACTATTGATATCTTCATCTATCAATTAATTATGTCTTATACTGCCACATCTTTTCCATCACTGTCTTGAAGTATTATTTAAATCATTAGAACTGACATTTCCAACAGTAATATTATTTCTCCTTTCAAATCAATTAGGTTAAAGGAAACAAATATTCATTAAACTCCTATCATAAATGGAGCTATTTAATCAGCCCATCTTTTTAAAATATACATTTCTTTGATGACAGCCTTTATACCATCTCTTTTATAATTCTTTGTCTGATCACATCCAACATACACTGCTCCATCATAGCTTGTTTTATTTCCAACTTCAGTTCTTTGTCATGCAGACATGCTGTTATTATTGTTATTGTTACCTTTTTTCTATTTTTTTTGGTTTTTGCAAGGCAATGGGGTTAAGTGAATGAGGCTGAATTTGAACTCAGCTCCTCCTGACTCCAAGGTCCATCCTCTATCCACTGCACCACCTAGCTTCCCCTTGTCTTTTGTTTTTGAAGAAAACCATGACATCAGGGAAGTGATTCCATGACATGCATGTGAGTTGGATTTGAGTAAGGGGTTGCTTTGCAAAATCATAAATCTCACTCTTTTCTCCAGAGTCAATTAAGTCCAGTGGTCATACATAAATCAAGATAATGGAAGATGACCCTAGATGCAAGGCAATTTAGTTTAAATGACTTGCCCAAGGTCACACAGCTAATAAGTATCAAGTGTCTGAGGTCAAATTTGAACTCAGGTCCTCCTGAATATATAAGCAGAAAAACACTGTTTTTAGAAAAATAGACTTACACTTCTAGAAGATGATTTGCATCATTAAAACAAGTTTGCAATTTCCCTGTTTCTTCTCTTCTTTAGGGTCCAACTTATTATCCATTTGCAGTAGTCATTCAAGATACACACACACACACACACACACACACACACACACACACACACACACAGACAAGACATTGGTATCTTTGTGATTTCAGGAGATCTCAAGTATGGCCCCAAACTGGACATATGGGAGGGAGTCCATAAGAAAGTGGGGCAGCTTGGTGGTGCAATGGACAGAGCACCGGTCCTGAAGTCAGGATGATCGGAGTTCAAATTTGACATTAAACACTTAATTGCCTAGCTATGTGACTTTGTGCAAGTAATTTAACCCCATTGCCTTAAATTTAAAAAAATAAATTAAAAAATAAGGGTCATATAAGGTGGGTAAGCATGGATTGGTAGTCATGGGCATCAACTAAGGGGATTCCCATATCAAGGAAATCATAATTACATTGGAATATTGAAATATGAGCAGAGAACTGTGATTGTAAGTTCCTTGATGACTAGAACTTTGTGTCATACTGCGTCTCCTTACACAGAACATATAGAAGATCAATAAAAATATATTAACTTAATTTAAAAGGAAAATAACAGTTAAAACAGCTTTTAAAAATTTTTTTGTTTTAAATGAAAAGGAAAAAGCACAATGATATGCAAGTTTATCTTTAATTTTGGAATAGATAAAGAGTGAATCAATTCAGTGAAATCATTCAAAATCAAATCAATCAAAAGTGAGAATCTTTAAAGGAAAGCCTGGGTCATACTGGGCTTTTCAGCTATGCAAAATTATAGAAAGTCAATTTCCCACTGAGTTCAGTTAAATCAGCTAATTCCAGAAATGTGCAGGAGGCTATTAAAATGCACCAAGAATCAGCTCCTTCCTCTCTGTGACAAGATGTTCAGGAAAGACAGCAACCTATTGGCAATGGGACAAACCTAATTAAGCAAGCAAAATTCATAGGTAACCTAACAAACAATGACTGCAATTTGCTGAACTTCTGGCTGCTAATCACAGAAGTTCTTGGACCCCATTGACCCTTACTGTGGTTAACTACATACACTCTTCCTGTTGCCTTGAGGAAAAGCAAATCTTATCTCCCAAATGATAAGTGGCTACCTCATTAGTCCCCAGAGGAAGATAGAAAGAAGAATCATAAAGAGCCTCCTCTTACTAGTCCTAGGCGAGTCATGATACAAACATGGATCAGAAAAAGAGAAGAGAATTTGTTAGAAAATTTGAAGGAAAGTCCAGAGAAAGAGCCCAGGTTAAGGCATGGCCTATTAGACACAATGGAAGTGTTTTCTGAAAAGATCTGTGCAGATCAATTCTTGAAATCATGCTGACTCCAGAACCTGGCTCTCATTGCAATGAATTGGCTGGCAGAGGCTGAGCTTTTTCTCTGACCACAGAGGAAACTATTGGAAAATTTCTCTTTCTTTTGAGTCCTATTATTGAAAATCATAGGAAGAATTCATAATATTTAGAACTCAAAATAATCTTGTTGAATTATTTTTCAGTCATGTCCAACTCCTTTTGACTCCATTTGAGGTTTTCTTGGCAAAGATGCTGGCATGGTTTGCCATTTCCTTCTCCAGCTCATTTTACAGAAGAGGAAACTGAGGGAAATAGGGTTAGATGGCATGTTCATGGTCATACAAATCATAAGTGTCTGAGGACAGATTTGAACTCAAACTGATGAATCTTCCAGTCCTAGGACTCTATCCACTGAGTCACTTAACTTCCTTGAAGTAAGTTTAGAGCTCAACTAATACAGTTCTCTTATTTTACAGATGAGAAACTGAGAAGCAGGGTGCCAAATGTCACACAAATGTTAAGTTGTGGAATTGAAGTTTGAACCCAGGCATTTGACACTAATTCTCTTTCCATTAGACTAAATGATGTTGCCTCACTCCTAAAGTTTCTTATAACATCTGTCTTTGTCCATTTCACATTCTACCTCATCTGTATATATATACATGGTACCCCCTTGTAGAATATAAGTTCCTTGAAGGTAAGGACTACTGTTTTCAGTCTTGTTACCCTAGCAACTATCAAAGTCCTCTACAAAAAAAAATAACAGTTTAATGAACAATTTTGAAATTACTTTTCTGCTAGTGTTTTTGTTTGTTTTCTGGTTTGGACTCATAAGTTTATTGGTGTTGTAAACTCCTAATAATAAACTTTCCTCTAATAATATATACAAAATAAAAATTAATAACAACAGCTCTACTATTTGTATTCTTAAGTGTTATCTGGAGCATTGATAGGTTAAGTGAATTGTCCATTGACACATTGCCAGTGTGCTTCCCATTCCCTATGCAAAATTGTCTCTCAAAATAAGTTAATGAGCAATTAAAATTATAGTTATTTGCAAGCATTTAAACACAAATAATAATGTAGATAATGTATTTATTTAAATTAAAGTTATTTACACAGACAAATGCATAAATGTGCATTTATGTGTGATATACCTATGAATATATATTTACATACATATATATATATATATATATATATATATATATATATATATATATATATATGGTTATTGTTCAGTATTTTTCCATTGTTTCCAACCCTTCATGAACCCATTTGGGGTTTTCTCAGCAGAAATACTAGAGTTGTCTTATTTTTCAGATGAGAAATTGAGGCAGAGTTAAGTGACTTGTCCAGGATTAGAGAGCCAGTAAGCGTCTAAGGTTAGAGTTGAACTCAGCAAGAGAGTTTTCCTTACTCCAAGCCTAGTACTCTATCATCTAAATACTCTATACATACATACATTCATGTCTAAATGTGATTTTGTGTGTGTGTGTGTGTGTGTGTGTGTGTGTGTGTGTGTGTGTGTATGTGTGTGTGTATATACAGAGAGAGAGAGAGAGAGACAGTGACAGTCAATTTATTAACATTTTAATCTTGTTTTCTTGGTGGTCACTAGGGACTAGCTCAAAGTGTCATGCCCAAGTCAGTCAAAGTTATTTAGATAAGGGACAGAGTTAGCCCTGGAAGGGGAGAAGTACGTGGGCTTGGAGCTGGAGGAGGTAAGAAAAAGAGAAGGATTTTGTTTTATAATACAATCAGTTTTAAAAAGTCATTTGGTGGAAAGTGCTTAAAATTCAAAGGCAAAGTTCAAAATCTAAGAACCATAGGCTCATGGGACTTAGAGTTAGGAAGAATCCAAGAAATTGTCTAGTTCAATTTACAAATGGGGAAATTAAAGTCAAGTGACTTGAGAAAGGATATATAAATAAATTCAAGTTACCACATCAAGAAAAAAAAACAGAAATTCAAATTTTCTTATAGGCTGAGTTGAATTCACAGGTGTCTGAGATAAATATGAAATAGCAAGATGAATGAAGGCTCAGGAAAGCAAGAGAAAAAATAAAGTAAACCAGAAATCAAGAGTTATGACAATGTCCTGGGCTGTCTCACTCTTAAGAAGGTTTTGCTATTGATCATCATGGTCTCTTATTAAAGAATATTATCTGATCCTGAAAAGAATGATGCCATCAGAAGTTAAGACTATTTATGAAGTATTCAATAGTTTTGCCTTTGATACTTCAAGCCTCTTAATTCATTACCAATACCATTTTCATCTCTCCTGTTTCCTCTTCAAAATCTTCCTTTTTGGTACTTCATGTCTAAAGAAGAAGGACAAGAATTTCAGGGAAGGTAAATGATCTCACCCAGAATTCCTGAAATCAGCAATTGCCTCCTCTATCTACAAATAGCTCCAGACCTATTGGACATATGCATTAATGACTGGAGACCTTTAATAATAACATCCTAAAATTCTTATAGGGAGGGTGATTAAGTGTTTGTGTATACAAGGAGAAACCAGGGAGTGAAATTTCTTTATATTTTCAAAGGCTCTCTAAATAAATTATATCCACTGACTATTTAAAAAATAAAAAAAAGGATTTTCATGGAATTTAGGAGATTTTGTCACAGAGGATCAACTTAGTTTTACAAAATAAATGAATATTTTTTTTCTGAATTAAGAATCATGACCACTGAAGTCCTCAGGGTGCAATACTAGTACTCATCCAAGCTAACATTTTTATAAATGATCAGAAAGATGAAATGTAAAAAACAAAAACTTCTCTAGATGTGCAAATGAAACTAAGATCTACTGGTGCCTATCCAATACAGAAGAATATAAAGAAAGTATCACCATCAGTTTAATGAATAATCAGTCAACAAACACTTAAAAATCACCTACTATCTGACAGGTTTTGTTCTCGGTGTTAATGATACAAAGACAAAAGGCAAAACTCAAGTGCCTTCAAGAAGTTTCCATTGTGTTTAGAGAGTCAAGATGCTCACAAAGGACAGAAAAGAAGCAGTGTGATGTAATTGAAATGCTTCTCTGGAAGACAGTGGAAAGATAGATGAATTTGGAGTCAAAAGATTTAGGTGCAAATCTCATTTCTTCCAATTATCTGTTGCTTGGGCATATCATTTAATATCTCAGTATCTTTAGTTTCATCACTTATATAATGTGGGATTTGGGGTGGGGGTTGGACTAGATTGCTTCTAAGATCCCTTACAATTCTTTATGTGGATCACGAATTCTGTTCCATCTCAGCAGTTTCTTGGCTGGATGAACTTTTGCTATTGCTGTTTAAATGGCTTTTAGTTATATCTGACTCTTCATGTCACCATTTTGGGGTTTTCTTGGCAAAGATATGGAGTGCCACTTTCTTCTCTAGATCATCTTACAGATGAGGAAATTGAGGCAAAAGAGTCAAATGACTTGCCCAAGGTCACATATCTAGTAAGTGAATTTCTGAATTTGTGAAAATGTATGAGGTAATTTCAGGATACCTTTTTTGTTTTTTTAGGTTTTTGCAAGGCAAATGGGGTTAAGTGGCTTGCCCAAGGCCACACAACTAGGTAATTATTTGTCTGAGGCTGGATTTGAACTCAGGTACTCCTGACTCCAGGGCCCGTGCTCTATCCACTGTGCCACCTAGCTGCCCCCAGGATACCTTTTGAAACTGGCAAATGAGACTTAATAAATTACTTAGAGCAGTTCATTTCTTCCAGTTGCTTTGTATGTAAATGGTACTATTTTACCTGACAAGGAATTATTATGAATAATGTGTTTTGGAAATAGTAAAGTGACTATATAAAAGTGAACTATTATTCATAATAATCCCTTATGTTTGTATAGCCTTTTTTACAATTTACAAAGCCCCTTCTCCTCCTTTATTCCCTTGAATTCTCCCAATAATCTTCTAAGATAGGTAGGGCAAAGTTATTTTTATCATTTTATACATAAATAAAGAGACTCAGAGGCTAAAATGAGTAACTAAATGTCACACAGTTGATAAGTGATATAGAAAAGATTCAAGCCCATGTCTTTTAACTCATCAGAAGGGGGAGGGGCAGAATCAATAATGGTACATGGAATATAATGTTACCCATATCACCTGACCCACAGGTCTCTAGTAAAGAAGGTGATAGAAAAACATATGTGAAATTTTTGCCAAGGGTGTGAAGAGGGGGAGGGGGATAGAGAGCAACTTTGATTTCATTAGTGTAAGGAGATATCAATACAAAAAAAGCAATTTTTACTGAAATTATCTGTAGTGATTTACCCATGGTGAGAAAGCTAACATACAACAGAAGCAGGATTTGAATTTAATTGAATTATGCTGAAATAAATGAGTTATGACAATAGCTAAATCCTAGAAGTCCAGTTTGTCTTAAGTTCTGATGTTAAAAAAGATCCCTTCTTTATTGCAAGAGAGGTATTATTATTCTTCTCTATTCACTGTCCATCATAGCCACTAGCAAAAGGAGTTCAATTCTTATACCATAATCTTATACCATAATCTTATACCATAATCATACCATAATCATTCTAAAAGAACGTCTTCAGGATCTGTGTTGTGTCTGCAAAATTAAGTAAGCTCTCCTCTCATTCAGTTTTCTTCTCTCCCATCCTCTTCCCAGCATCAGTTGCTTTTCTGGTGTACATCTCTGTCTAAAAGCTGATTAGACTACAGCTTCAGCTTTTTGTCTTAGCTAATGGCATACAAATTAAGGAAGTTATTGATCTCTTGGAATCATTTGACCCAGATACATGCCAGTAAAAGGATAATTTATTTATTCAATCATAGTTGTCTGAATTTATGTTCTAGTAAAGTCTATGCTCTGTGTTCTAGGAAAATCTAAATGATTCCTGAGCTTTGTCATTAAAAAAATTAAAGATCAGGAAATTACCTGGTAAATTTCCATACTGATATCTTTTCAATCAATTAGCAAGCATATATTAAGCAACTAATACTGGATATATCAGGAACCATAATAAATGATAGAAATAGAAATACAAAAGTGAAGTTATCCCTATCCTCAAGGTGCTTATATCTGATGAGGAAAGACAACAGGTTCACAAATAAATAAATGCCTCATACACCCAGGTAGCAGAATTTTTGCTCTATCCTTCAAGTCTCTATGAAAATGTAATATTTGGGGTTTGATGGTATAACTTTCAGGTACTCTTCCTGACAAATACATCAAATCTCATCCCTCAGTCTACTTCTGATACCAACTTTTATTAAGTCTCATTTGCCAGTTTCAAAAGGTATCCTGGGGGCAGCTAGGTGGCACAGTGGATAGAGCACGGGCCCTGGAGTCAGGAGTACCTGAGTTCAAATCCAGCCGCAGACAAATAATTACCTAGCTGTGTGGCCTTGGGCAAGCCACTTAACCCCATTTGCCTTCCAAAAACCTAAAAAAACCAAAAAAGGTATCCTGAAATTACCTCATACATTTTCACAAATTCAGAAACTAACTCAAGTACTTATTAGCGCCAACCCTGGTTTATAAAAATCTGAGAAAACTTTTTTCTTATTTGACAGTCTCAAAAAATCCTATTTTCATAGACTTAGAAAAATATAATTGTTCTATGTAATTATTAGCAGCAATAAATAATTAAAAAGATAAATTTTCCAGCAATGCATCAGCTATGAAAAAAATCATAATCAGAGTCTTTTCTAGCCAGTGCTAGAATTTGATCTTTCAAAACAATGGAACCAAAATCCTATAATTTCTGATGGATAACAATTAAAATCCTTTAGGAATTCTCTACAGAATGCCATCTCTACACAATAACTTTACAGAGAATAACATTTTTCTTAAAATGCCTCCCCAGATTCTGTCAAAGATGGCACTTAACTTTAAGAAAAAGTGAAGCATAGTAGGGGTCTATCATGCTATGGGCCTATGAGGTCACAAAGAATTGGATTTGACTGAACAACAATTTTTTTTTCAATTGATATTTTATTTTTTTCAGTTACATGTTATGAAAGTTTTTCAACATTCATCCACATGCATATGCATATTTTTAAGTTACATAATGTCCTTCCACCCTCCCTTCCCACTCTTTCCTCTTAATGGTAAATATACAGGAGAATATTGTACATATACTTTTGTGTTTAACATGTTTACAAGTTAGTCATTTTTCAGTATGAGTGCTGAACCCAAAGAGCTAGACGGAGATCAAAATTTGACAGATTTGGAGATCTTTAATTTCTTGGGGACTGCCTGGGGATGAAGAGTACCCAAATCAGACAGTACCTGAGTGTTCAGGGGATAGGGTTTTTATAGTGTTTTTGCGGGGGAGGGCACTGAGAGCAAGCAGGATAAAGAAGCAAAGGCAGCGGTTAGATATATTTTCTTGTCATACTACTACAGACATATGTAAACATATGATTCAGTATAGATAAGGGAATAGACAGAGTGGGAAAGGGTCAGGGCCTTTGTGTTATGTCTGAACATGTTTCCTGAGATGGAGAGAGTCATATATTCACGGGCTTCCCACAAGTTTGAGGGAGTGAATATTTACTATCTTATGGTTCCCATTACATCTGGAGAAGGGGAGGCAGTCTTGGGAGGAAGCAGAAATTTTACAGATACAGCAAGATAATTAGGCTAACAAGGGTGCTTTGTGAATCTTAGACAAATTTATGGTATATCTGTGACTCCCAGAGTCATGCATTTGTGTCTTGTCAGATTATTTTCAGACCCAAAGGCACCTAGCCAAAATTATATTTCTGAGGAGTTTCTCGGGGCCCAAGGTGTCAAGGACTCCTTCTATACAAGGATTACACAAATATTGATAATGTATTTCATGAAGAATTAGGATTGAGGGGAAAAGAAAGAAAACCATGAGATAGGAAAGAAATACATAAAAGAAATTTTTAGAAAGTGAATGTAATATTCATTCAGATTCTGTAGGGTTTTTTGGTTTGGTTTGGTTTTTCTTCCTCTGGATGGGGATAGCATTGTCCATAAACTGTCTCCTAGGGTTTTCTAAGCTCTCTGAACTGCTGAGAGGAGCTGCAACCATCAAGAACATTTCTTTAAGTTTTGCCCAGACTCTCAATAGCAATTAACTCTCCAGGTCTCCTCAGGAAAGTTTCTTTTGTTCTACCTCAATGCTTCATATAGGCTCCTTCAGAGATAACTATCAACTGCCAGGCCCAATTACTCAGTTTCTTCTCTATTAAAATTAAAATATTAATATCCAAAGTCTGGGGGGCTACTATTAAGCTGGGGTTCCATGCAAGATAAATACAAGATGGTTGCTGACAACTGAAGAAATCAGAATAGGTAGATCTCTTGAAGCAGATGACTTTTGAGTAGAGTCTTGAAGGAAGTAAGGTGAGAAAACATTCTTTACATTAGATAAAAGCATGGTGACTGGAGATGGAGACAAATTGGTTGTAGTGTAAAGTCTTATGAGGGAATGCAATATGTTATCATCCTAGAAAGATAGACTGGATTCAGATTTCAAAGAACAAAAATCCCTTCCTTCTCTCTCTTTTTTCCCTGCTCCCTGGTTTCTTTACCTTTTCTTCCCACAAAAACAAACATACTTTACTTTCCCCAGAGTCTAAAAAGCAGCCTGAGAATATGCATTATCTCTGGTAGTTTGCCAGTAAATGTTTAATAATCATCTTTTTTTTCCCCACTTAAAATTCATTTGATCTGTACTTTTAAGTTTAGTGTGCATTATTAATGATTTCTCCATCTTTTTAAGTTTAGACAATCAACAAAATAATAAATCAAGCCCTAATTTGTAGCTTTAACCAGTTTCTCAGGTGTAAATGCTCAAACTAAAAATTTAACAATCAGCTCTGAGCCAATTCAAGCTGACTCCAGCACATTCCTGGCTGGAATGTGTATTTTAGAGTATTTAGAGTATTTTAGAAAGTTCCAAGACCATTACTCCTAGCAACATCTGAAAGTGTGTTAGCCACCTGGTACCATTTACAGAACTATGTTAGAGATAAGCATTCATATTTATAGAATACTTTGAAGTTTACAAAGCTCTAGCTTCAGTAGTTTCTATACTTTCTCTTTGTTTATGTGCTTTAAAAAAAAGACTTAGAAACCAACAATAGCTGAAACCAATAATAGGTCGCCACTGATTTACATGCCCCAAAGAGAATACAAGTGAACACTTGAAATTGTAAACTGTTCATTAACTAATTTTTATAGTTTTGTCTTTCCAATGAGATGATTGCATGTATAAAGACAGGGACTGTGATTTATTCTTCTGTAAAAGGTGTCTATGGTATATTGGAAAGAATAATGAACTGGGAATCTGGAGTACTATATAGATAACTGGATATATATATATATATATACATACACATATATCTCTACTAACATATACATGATATTATATAAATTTATATTTTATACATTATACTCTCTATATAATACATTATATAAACATAAGCTATCATTCTGTTTTCTTTCCTTAGTACTAAATATATAGAATATATTCAATGAATATTGATTGATAGAAATGTCAATCCTTCCTAATAAGATGAATTCCGTACTGTAAATCAAATGCCAACTGGAGATGTTACAGAGATCAAAAATGATGTTAGAAGAGATAAAGAAAGATAAGTCAAAATTAGAGGAAGAATGAGGATAATCCTCAGGATTCTTCATTGAAAACTGGAATTTAATATTGAGAATAAGTGAATTCACTACTATCATCAGTCAAAATTTATTGAGAGCCTATGGTATTTTACTAACATGCAACTATAGACTTTGAAAAGAAAAAGGAAATTTCCTAAGCCATTCTTTCCACTTGCCTAAAATGGAGATAGAAAGTGAAAAAAGATAAAAGACAGAAGATAAAATTGAGTTAAGTTGTCCAGAAAATTGTGTAAGCATGGAGCAGGCTGCCAATAAGGAAGATAAATAAATATAAATAGATTTTGTAGTTACTTTTAATCTGGATTAGCTACCTCTGATGGTTGTAATTTAGGATACTCTCAAGAGAATAATGCAAAGGATACTGGACTTTGTATCAGGAAGATGTAGATTTAAATTTTGTTTCAAATACTAACTACATAACCTTGGTCAAATCACTTATTTTTGTGCTTTAGTTTTCTAGTTTTCTCACCTTTAAGATCCATTTTAGCTTTAAATCTATGATCTTATAAACCCTTCTTTTTCTTCTCCCTATCTCCCATCATTTCCCCAAGAGATAAATTCCTTTATTGGGTTATCCTTGTCAAGAGCCATGATTGTCTAGGGCAGTGTATCCTAAAGCAGAAAGCCAGAGTGGTGATGACTTGGTTCATAAGTCAAAAATTACTTAGCCAGCTTTTGTCATTTTCTGATACCCATAGAAGCATAAAATGGAATTTTCATGGAGTACTGATGAATCATTTGATTAAGGAAGCCATCAGTTATTTTATAAAACATGTCCACTTTGAAAAATCTCAAATTAAATTGTTTGGTGTAACCAGGAAGTCAAAGCCCATTTTACCAAAGGAAAAAAACTTTCCTCACTGACAGAGATTGATAATCAATATTTTGTGACTGCATGAGCTTCAGAGTTGCTGAAATTTGAGAGGAGAGATCTGTATTTTCTGGATTCCAGTTTTGAATCAGAATACACATGGCTCCAGATTCTCTTCAAAGATGTTCAATCGGGTTACTACCCTGATGGGTGTAGGGTGTATTCAAGGAAGACCAGAACCTCTGGTGTGAGGGCCCCCAAACCTTTTCACCACTGATTTCTACCTTTGTTGGTCACCTAAGCTACCTCTCACCTGAGGCTCCAAGAAGCTGTAGTATGCACAGCAGCCACATCCAAGTAAAACATATGGACAGGTAGGCTAAACCAGGGAGTCTCAAATTCATTGGTGAGCTGTCAGGAGTGTCATCACCATCCACTGGAGGAATGGGTGAATGAAAACACTTCATTCCAATGGCCATGAAGGTAACTGAAGCAGGAGCTGTGGAGCACTTAGAGCTTTGCTACACATCAAAGACACCAAGGTCATCTATGGCATATAGAGTCATCACGAGCTGTCTTGACTCTGTCTTGCCACTGGATCATGATGACTTTGGAAGAGAGAGTGAGGTCAATGACTTAATGCAACTCTGCCTCACTTAAATCCAATTTATGCACACCTCAAAAGACATCACCCATACCACTCTACCATTCCTATTTCAAAGTCCTATGGCAATAGACAAGTGATGAGGCAGCAGTTATGGATACACTGGGAGCTGTAGTCACAACCCTGAATGCAGTTGACTCAAGCTATAGGATCATTTCCCCATTGAAGGCAGGAATGAGATTTGGCAGTCCCATTGTGACTGAGTAACCTTTTTTTTTTAATTAATATTTTATTTTATTTTTCAAATTGAATGTTATAAAAGTTTTTCAACATTCATCTACATGCATATGTATAAGTTACACAATTTCCTTTCACCCTCCCTTCCCACCTCTCTTCCCTCAGCAGCAAACAGTCTAGTGAGCATTATACATGAACATTTATGTTTACATGTCTACATATTAGTCATTTTCTGTATGAAGAATTAGGACTATGGATATAGATCCATGGGATAGGAAGGAAAAACATAGGAGAAATTTTAAAAAAGTGAGCATAGTGTTCCTATAGATTCTGTAGTTTGTTTATTTTTTATTGTTTTGTTTTGTTTTGTTTTCTTCATCTGGATGTGGATGACATCGTCTGTCCATAAAGTTTCCCAGTGTTGTTCTCTCTCTCTGAACTGTTAAGAGTAGCTGCAACCATCAAAGTTGATCAATTCAAAATGTTAATGTGTATGATGTTCTCTTGGCTCTGTTGAGCAGTCTTTTTTTAAAAAAAAATATTTATTTATTTTTCCAACTACATGCACCAAGTAGTTTTTGCCAATCACTCCCCCCCACAAGATTTTGAGTTTTACAATTTTTCTTCTACCCTCCCTCCTTTCTTTCCCCCCTCCCTCTGACAGAAAGCAATCTGATCCAGGTTATATTTTCATCACCATGCTAAACATAGATCATATTGAACATGTTGGGAGAAAAGAATCTGATCCAAACAGAAGAAAGAAAACATTAGAGAGATGACAAAGACATAATACATAAGACAGCTTTTAAAAATTGAAGATAATTAGCTTTGGTCTTCATTTAAACTTCACAGTTCTTCTCTGGATATGGATGGTATTTTCCATCACAAGTCTTTTAAAATTATCTTTGATTATTATTCTACTGAAATGAACAAGTCCATCACAGTTGATCATAACTCCATGCTATTGTTAATGTGTATAAGGTTCTTCTGGTTCTGCTCATCTCACTCAGCATCAATTCATGCAAGTCTTTTCAGACTTTTCTGAAATCCCATCCCTCATGATATCTTTTTTGTTTTTTGTTTTTTAGGTTTTTGCAAGACAAATGGTGTTAAGTGGCTTGCCCAAGGCCACACAGCTAGGTAATTATTAAGTGTTTGAGACCCGATTTGAACCCAGGTACTCCTGACTCCAGGGCTGGTGCTTTATCCACTGCACCACCTAGCTGCCCCATTCCCTCATGATATCTTAAAGAATAGTGTTCCATCATATGCAATACCACAATTTGTTTAGCCACTCCCAACTGACAGGCATCCCCTCAATTTCCAATTCTTTGCCACTACAAAAAAGAGCTACTAATGAATATTTTTGTACATGTGAGATTTTTACTCTTTTTCATGATCACTTTAGGATACAGACTCAGTAGTAGTAGTATTGCTCAAAGACACTTAATAATTACCTAGCTGTGTGGCCTTGGGCAAGCCACTTAACCCCATTTGCCTTGCAAAAAAAAAAAAAACCTAAAAAAAAAGAATTCACTTGTGAATTCATCTGGCCAAGGAGATTTTTCTTAGGGAGTTCATTGATGGCTTGTTGTATTTCTTTTTCTGGGATAGGATTATTTAAGTATTTAATTTCCTCTTCTTTTAACCTGGGCAATTTATATTTTTGTAAATATTCATTTATTTCATTTAGATTATCAAATTTATTGCCATACAGTTGGACAAAATGATTACAAATTATTTCTTTAATTTCCTTATCATTGGTAGTGGAATTCACTTTTTCATTTTTTATATTAGTAATTTGGTTTTCCTCTTTCTTTTATTTAATCGAATTAACCAGAGGTTTATCTATTTTATTGTTTTTCATAAAACTAACTCTTAGTTTTGTTTATTACTTCAATACCTTTGTGTTTTTGATTTTATTAATTCACCTTTATTTTTCAGAATTTCTAATTTGATTTTTTTATCAGATTACCTTCTGTTGTGGGGAGGGGAGGGAAAGGAGGGAAGGAGAAAAATTGCAAAACTCAAAACTTTGCAAAAAAATTGGTAGAAACTATGATTTAAGTAATTGGAAAAACAGATGAAATATTTATATAATAAAAAAGAATTGCTAATTTGATATTTAATTGGGGATTTTTAATTTGTTCTTTATTTGCATACTCAGGTCATTGATCTCCTCTTTCTCTATTTTATCCATGCAAACATTTAGAGATTATAATATATACCCTAATAATTTGTTTTGACTATATTTATTGCATCATGGTCTGAAAAGGATGCATTCAATATTTCTGCCTTTCTGCATTTGATTATGAGGCTTTTAATGCCCTGATACATGGTTAATTTTTGTGTAGGTGCCATGACCTACAGGAAAAAAGGTATATTCCTTTCTATCTTCATTCAATTTTCTTTAGAGGTCTATCATATCTAAGTTTTCTAACATTCTAATCACCTTCTTAACTTCCTTTTTGTTTCTTTTATGGTTAGATTTATCTAATTCTGAGAGAGGAAAGTTGAGATCTTTCACCAGTAGAGTTTTTCTATGTCTTCCTGTAATACATTTGGATTCTCCTGTAAGAATCTGGATGCTAATACCACTTGGTGCATACATATTTAGTATTGAAATTACTTCATTGTCTATGGTAACCAGGAGGATATAGTTTCCTTCCTTATCTCTTTTAATGGGATCTATTTTTGTAACTACTTTGTCTGAGATAAGGATTGCTAATCCTACTTTTTTTCACTTCAGTTGAAGCATATAACATATTGTGCTCCAACCTTTTTTAACCTTTACCCAGTTTGTATCTCTCTGCTTCAAATGTAGGCAGCATATTTTGGGATTCTGGTTTTTAATACACTCTGCTCCCTCCCCACCTTTTCCTTCCTAATACTTGAAAGGTAAGATAAATTTCTAAACTCAAATGAGTGTGAGTATTAATCCATCTTTGAACTAAATCTGATGAGAGTAAAAATTCAGGAGAGTAAAAATCCTCCCTTTTTTTCCTCTATTGCAATTGGTCTTTGGCACCTCTTTGTGTGTTGTTATTTACCCCCATTGAACTCCCCCTTCCTCCCATCTCTTTACAACCCTCTCTGTTTTAAATGAAATAATTCTTAAAACTCATTCCATCAAAGTCATGGACATACTATGAATGCCCATCCCTTCATCCTAAAAGCATATTCCCTCTAAAAGAGTTAGAATTCTCAAGTGTTATGAAATTCTTCCTCCCAAGAGGGTGCCATGTTTAATCTTTAACCAGTTTAATCTTATTGGATAACAGTTTTTTTTCTTTTCCCCTGTTAACCTTTTTAAATGTATCTCTTGAGTCTGAAGATCAAATTTTCTGTTTAGCTCTGGTCTTTTCATCAGGAAAGTTTGAAAGTCACCTTTTTCATTAAATGTGCATCTTTTCCTGAAAGAGAAGGCTCAGTTTTGCTGGGCAATGGATTCCTGGTTGTAATTCCAACTCCTTTGCTCTCCAGAACATCATATTCCAGGCCTTTCAATCCCTTAATGTTGGTGCAGCCTGATCCTCTGTAATCCTGACTGATTGTAGCTCCTTGGTATTTGAATTGTTGCTTTCTGGCTATTTGTAGGATTTTCTCTTTGATCTTATGATTCTGTGTTTTGCCACAATATTCCTTGGTGTTTTCCTTTTGGAATCCCTTTCAGGGGGGATCAATGGAATCTTTCAATCACTACTTTACCCTCTGGTTCCAGGATATCAGGACAGTTTTCCTTAACCAGATCCTGATTATAGATCCAGGCTTTTTTTTAATCTAGATTTTCAAGTAGTCCTATGATTCTTAAATTGTCTCTTCTGGACGTATTTTCCAGGTCATTTGTTTTACCAATGAGATACTTTACATTTTTCTTCTTTTTTCCATTATTTTGTTCAACAGATTAATTTGTTTAACAGATTCTTAGTGTCTCATGAAATCATTATCTTGCACAGATTTCAATCTATTTTTCAGAGAGAAATTTTCTGCATTCATGTTTTGCATCTCCTTTTACATTTGGTCAATTCTATTTCTAAAGAAGTTGCCATCTTTTCCATTCACCCAACTGTCTTTTTGCATTTGTCCAATTGTATTTTTAAAGAATATGTTTTCTTCTGTTATTCTTTTTTTGCAAGAAGTTAATTTTTTCCTACATTTCTTTTCCCACTTTTTCCATTTGATTTTTAAACTCCCTTCTGACCTATTCTAAGAAGTCTTTCTGGGCTAGAGACCAATTCATATTCTCCTCTGAGGCTTCATATAATAGCACCCCTTTTATCCTTTTCTGTGCTAGTATCCTTATCTCCAAGGTAACATCCAAGAGAACCTGCTTTGCACTGGGGATTTTAGCTTTCCCTAGGATCTTATCTTGGGAGAATGGTTGGTTCACAGATCTTCAGTGCTGATAACTCTAGAGACTTGTCCACTGGAGTTAGGAACTCCAGGGAGTCACTTAGTGGACCAACCAATAATTAATGCCAGAAGCTTTCTCTGGATTATCTATGTTGGAGGTGGCAGTGGCTTACATCCCTGGGGTAGGATCTGTGCTATCCTCATACAATCTGGTCACTGGGCTAGGCTGTTAGGGATAAAAATATCAGAGGGTCTCTCAGGATAACCTGTGCTGGGGGAAGGCCCCTGTCCACCACACCTGGGCCTTGGGCCTTGGGGGGAAGGTGCCCACCCCTGAACTGATCCTGTGTTTGTATGGAAAAAGTCAGCCCTTCCCACAGGAATGCCTAGGGATTCTCAGGAAACACTTCTGGGCTTCCAGATCAGTCCAGTTGGCAGAATGGGTGTCCTGGGCACCCCTACTGGAGCTCTCCCTGTCAGCTTGCTGGAGCTCTCTCAGGTCACCCGCTAAGCACACAGCGAAGGCTTCTACTCCCACCACTATGGCTCTTCAAGTTAGAACCTGCTTCCCCCCCCCCCCCCCAGACCTTGCAGGGAGATGTTTCCATCGGTTTTTTTGTGGGTTCTGTCAATCTAAAATCTGTTAAGAGATGTGATTCATGTTGGTTCTGAGGGAAAGGCAGGAGAGCTTAAAACTGTGGATGGATTCTCTTCACCATCTTGGTCAGAACAGAGCAGCCCTTTTAAGGATCACATTACTCACTTCCTGATGAGAGGAAGGGGCTAGAAAAGGTGCCCTAAAAATGGCTGCTTACTCAAAGTTAGCCTGATTACTGCAGCAGGTGGGGATCCCACAGTGGGGTCAAGACACAAAAAAGATCTAGAAAAAAATCTTCAAAGAAGATTTCACTTATCATCGGAGCATGAAACATGCACATACTCATAGACAATGATAAGGGGCAGCTAGTGGTGAAGTGGATAGAGCACTGGCCCTGGAGTCAGGAGTACCTCAGTTCAAATCCGGCCTCAAACACTTAATAATTACCTAGATGTGTGGCCTTGGGCAAGCCACTTAACCCCATTTGCCTTGCAAAAAAAGTAATCAAATCAGCAAGCTTGAATGCCTACCAAAAGGAGTGAACAACAGGCGTATGACACTGAGACTGCCAGTTCAAGCCACCATCATCAATACCTATGCTCACACCATTATGAACCCTGATGTAGTCAAAGAAAAATTTTATAAAGACCTGGAGACCCTTATCAACAATATACCAAAAGAATATAAGCTTATGATTCTGGGTGACTTTAATGCTACAATAGGCTCAGACTACCAGACATGGCAGGGTATGGAGTTGGAAAAAGCAACAACAATGGTCACCTACTACTAAAGACTTGTTCATCTCATGACATTCTCATCAAAAACATAATCTTCCATTTCCTGGATGCACCCTTGTAGAAAATATTGACATCTAATATACAATGTGAAAATGACAAAGGCAATGTGTAATGCAGACATCTGGACTGATCACAGACTTATCCTCTCCAAGCTAAATATTCACATGAACCCAAAGCAGCAGTCACAAGGCAAAATTACTACTAGAAAAATTAATGTCAAGAGATTAAAATATCTCCCTAAGCAGGAACAGTTTGTTGCTAACTTAGAGGGAAAACTGAACCAACACATAGTTAGCAACAGTGAAACAGAAATAGAATGGGCATCTTTCAGAGACCTGGTGTACAGCACTGCATTTGCTCATCTGGGTCAGAATACTTATAAACATCAAGACAGGTTTGATGAAAATGATGGGGAAATACAGAAGCTACTGAATTAAAAACAAGAGCTTCAGAGGGTTTACCAATAGGATAGTTCATCCATTTCTAAAAAGACAGCATTTAATTTCATCAAAAGCAAAGTAACAAGAGAAGCTTAGAGAGATGTAGGACTCTTGGTTCAATAGGAAGGCAGATGAAATTCAGTTTTATGCAGACAGTAATAATCCAAAGTTCTTTTATGATGCCCTGAAGGCTATTTATGGACCAAAGACCTATGGTGCATTTTAACTACTCAACGTTGGGACATGATCCTACAGAGATGGGCTTCCATAGTGTTCTTTTTTGTTTCTTTGTTTCTTTGCAAGGCAATGGGGTTAAGTGGCTTGCCCAAGGTCACACTGCTAGGTAACTATAAGTTTCTAAGGCCGTATTTGAACTCAGGTCCTCCTGACTCCAGGGCCAGTGCTCTATCCACTTCACCACTAGCTGCCCCTTAACAGGTCTTTCATCAATCAATGAAGAAGCTATTGACTAATTACCTCAAGTTGAAATCAAGTTGTCTCTAGCTCAAATTCTAACTGAAGAAGAGGTTTTGAATGCCTTTAGACTCCTTTCAAGTGGCAAAGCACCAGTACTTACTCTATTCTAGCTAAGAATTATAAGGTGGGGGGGGTCCATTGCTCATCCAAACTTAATTGAAAATTTCCAGGTTATATGGCATGAAGAGGCAATCCTCCAAGAATTCAGGGATACCTCCATTATACATCTCTATAAAGGTCAAGGAAATATATTATCCTGTGATACGAATAGGGATATTTCTTTTTTAGTCATTACTGGTAAGATTCTTGCCAGAGACTTTCTCAATATGATCACCTCCCTCAGAATCAATGTGGCTTCAGAAAGAGTAGAAGAATAGTCGATATGGTATTTGCTGCCCCACAATTCTAGGAAAAATGCCAGAGGTCTGGATACAATATTTGTAGGTTGGACTTAGGTTTTGATACAATCAGTCATAAGGGTTTATGGAAAATTATGTCAAAATTTGATTGACTGGAGAAGTTCAACAGTATTGTACATCAATTTCATGATGACATTCTTGCTTGGGTTCTGGATAGTGGACAATGCTTTCAAGATTTCCACATCACCAATGGAGTAAAAACAAGGATAAGTCTTTGCTCTCATGTTTTTTATCATGATGTTTTCAGTCATATTATCAAATCCATTCACTGAGGATGAACATGTCATCAAGATCAATCACCACACAATTCTTCAATGTGAAAAGGCCACAAGCTAAGACCAAAGTGGAAGATAGGTTAGTGCAGGATTTTCTGTTTGCAGATGATTGTGCACTCAATGCAGCCTCTGAAGCTGAGATGCAACAAAGTATAGATTGTTTCTCTGCTGTTTGGGCTAATTTTGGTCTAACAATTAACACCAAGAAAACATAAACATCACACCATCCATATGTGAAACCATCAGTTACAGCAAATGGAGAAGTTTTGAGTACTGTGGACAAGTTACTTTGTCAGTGTCCTTTCCAGGGAGGTACACATTGACAAAGAAGTTGACCCCTGCATTGCCAGGGCTAGTTCAGGGAGGCTCTGAAAGAAAGTGGGGGAGAGAAGAGGTATTAGACTAACTATGAAACTGAAGGTCTACAGAGCTGTTGTGCTGACCATAGTGTTATATACTGGTGAAACCTTGGACAGTTTAGTAATGCCATGTCAGGAAATTGAATCATTTTCATTTAAACTGTCTTAGGAAGATTCTGAGGATCACCTGGCAGGAGAAGATCCCAGACACTGAAGTCCTTTCTCAAGCTAAACTGCCTCACATTCCAATATTACTACAGAGTGCAACTTCGATAGGCTGGGCACATTGTTAGAATTCCAGAAGTACACTTGCCAAAAAGACTATTTTATTGAGAACTCACCCAGGGCAAGTGCTCAAAAGGGAAGAAGTGATACTGGGATAGCCCAAAGGTATCTCTTGAGAACTTTAGAATTCATTGTACAGATGGGAGACACTGGCACAGAATAGACCAGCATGGTATGCCCTTCTCAGGGAATGTGCTGGGCTCCATGAGGAAGACAGAATTGAAGTAACTCAAAAGAAACATGACAAATATAAGTTTAGAGTAGGCACTCCAGGTGTTCTGGGAATAGCACTATTGCACATGTATATCATTGTCTCCATATATTCTTTGGTTATCTTTGTTTGTTTGTTTTATTTTGTTTTTAAGAAAGATTTTATTTATTTTGAGTTTTACAATTTCCCCCCCATTCTTGCTTCCCTCCCCCCACCCCCCACAGAAGACATTCTGTTAGTCTTTACATTGATTCCATGCTATACATTGATCTCAGTTGAATGTGATAACAGAGAAATCAAATCCTTAAGGAAGAAGGAAGAAAAATAAAGTATGAGATAGTAAAATTACATAATAAATGTAACATTTTTTTCTGATTTGATGGTAATAGTCTTTGGTCTTTGTTCAAAGTCCATAATTTTTTCTCTGGATACAGATGGTATTCTCCACTGCAAGTAGCCCCAAATTGTCCCTGGTTGTTGCAGTGAAGGGATGAGCAAGTCCATCAAAGTTGATCATCACCCCCATGTTGCTGTTAGGGTGTACAAAGTTTTCTGGTTCTGCTTATCTCTGTCAGCATGAGTGCATGCAAATTCCTCCAGACTTCCCTGAATTCCCATCCCTCCTGGTTTATAATAGAATGAAAGTGTTCCATGACATACATGTACCACAATTTGTTAAGCTATTCTGCAATTGAAGGACAATCACTTAATTTCCAAAGTTTTGTCACCACAAACAGGGCTGCTATAAATATTTTTGCACAAGTGATATTTTTACCCTTTTTCATAATCTCTTCAGGGTATAGACCCAGTAGCAGTATTGTGGGGTCAAAGGGTATGCACATTTTTGTTGCCTTTTGGTCATAGTTCCGTATTGCTCTCCAGAAAGGTTGGATGAGTTCACAGCTCCACCAATAATACATTAGTGTTCAAGATTTCCCACATCCCTTCCAACATTTATCATTGTTATTTCTGGTAATATTGACCAGTCTGAGAGGTGTGAAGTGTTATCATAGAGATGCTTTAATTTGCATTTCTCTAATAAGTAGTGGTTTGGAGCAATTTTTCATATAACTATAGATTGCTTTGATTTCCTCAGCTGTAAATTGCCTTTGCATATCCTTTGACCATTTGTCAATTGGGGAATGGCTTGTTTTTCTGAAAATTTGACTCAGTTCTCTCTATATTTTAGAAATAAGTCCTTTATCAGAAATGCTAGTTGCAAAAATTGTTTCCCAATTCACTACATTTCTTTTGATTTTGGTTACAGTGGTTTTGTCTGTGCAAAAGCTTTTTAATTTAATGTAATCAAAATTATCTCTATCTCTTCCTTGGTCATAAACTGCTTCCCTTTCCATAGATCTGACAGGAAAGCTACTCCTTGATCTTCTAGTTAACTTATAATATTGTTTTTTATGCCTATTTTTTTTAGGTTTTTGTAAGGCAAACAGGGTTAAAGTGGCTTGCCCAAGGCTGCACAGCTAGGTAATTATTAAGTGTCTGAGACCAGATTTGAACCCAGGTACTCCTGACTCCAGGGCCAGTGCTTTATCCACTGCGCCACCTAGCCGCCCCTAAAAGCATCACTTGTACAAAAATATTTATAGCAGCCCTGTTTGTGGTGGCAAAGAATTGGATATCAAATAATGTCCTTCATTTGGCGAATGCTTAACAAACTGTGGTATATGTATGTGATGGAACACTATTGTTCTATTAGAAACCAGGAGGGATGGGAATTCAGGGAAGCATAAACTGATGCTGAGCAAGATGAACAGGACCAGAAGAACATTGTATACCCTAACTGCAACATGGGGGTGATGATCAACCTTGATGGACTCTCTCATTCCATTAGTGCAACAATCAGGGACAATTTGGGGTTGTCTGCAATGGAGAGTACCATCTGTATCCAGAGAAACAACTACGGAGTTTGAACAAATGTCAAGGACTATTACCTTTAATTTAGAAAATATTCTGATATCTTGTTGTCTGATATTGCTATCTCTTATACTTTATGTTTCTTCCTTAAGGATATGATTTCTTTCTCATCACTTTCAATTTGGATCAATGTATACCATAGAAACAATGTAAAGACTGGCAAATTGCCTTCTGTGGGGGTGGGGGGAGGGAAGTAAGATTAGGGGAAAAATTGTAAAACTCAAAATAAATAAAATCTTTATAATTAAAAAAATAAAGTGCTCTGATATTTTTTAAAAAAAGATATGATTTCTCTCTCATCACATTCAACTTAGATCAATGTATACCATGGTGTAAAGACTAACAAATAAATAGCCTTCTGTGGGAGTGGGGGAGGGAAGCAAGATTGGGGGAAAATTGTTAAACTCAAAATAAATAAATTTTTTTTTTTAAAAAAGAGAGGAAACCTTTCATTCCACACATTTTGCAATTAGAATGTTTAATATTTTGCCCCAACTAATGTAAATTGCAGATTCAGATTTCAAATCCTTATCTTGGACTCCCAGGCAAATTTTAATAGGCCAAATAGATTTATGGACCTAGATCTTTCTCCCTATAACACTAACAAGGCAATTAAAAGTACTTTTGGAATATGAAGCACCACTCTTGAATTTGCCAATTTAGCAAATCTGTTTGCTAATTAGGTCTTTAGTCTTTGATCCTTGATAATATCTCTTAATTCTCTGGATCAAGTTGTGAGAATTAAGAACTTCATAATTTGTAGGAACCTAAATTGTTATTTTAAGTCTAAAACATGTCCTTACCCCCTAAAATGTTCATTTAGAAGTAGTATAGTAGATATAACACTAGTTGAAAAGAAGCTCTGGGTAACCCAGGGAGGAAGAAAGGAAAGGAAAGGAAAGAGAAGAAAGGGAAAGGGAAGGGAAAATAAGAATTGAGAGAATGTGAGAGAAAATGGAATGGAGAGGAGAAAAGGAAAAGAAAGATAAAAGGGAGGAGAGAAGAAGCACATGGAGAGGTGAAAGAAAGAGAAGGGAAAGGAAGTGAAAAGGAAAAGATAAAATAAAAGACAGGAAAAGTAAAAAGGGGAGGGGAAGGTAAAATTGGAGAGGGGAAGAGAGAAGAAGGGATCAAGTAGAGATAGAGAGGAAGGAAAATGGATGGAGAGGAGAAGACTAGTATATTTGATAGTAATGACAACCTAGAGAAGCATTAGGGTATGGGTGATGGGTGTAAGCCCACCCTATACTAGAATATATGTTTCAACACAATGGGGAAAAATTCTCATTTTTCTCATGAAGGCATATGCTGTGGTTGTTGCAGGAACTGCTGTTGGGTTCACTCCTCCTATTTAATAAATTTGAATTAACTTTAAAAAAGAAAGTCATTGTAAATGATTTGAAGGCTTTGAAGGTGGGTTAAATAGTTCAACTTTTCTATATATGGATAGCTTTCCACATGTGTTATGGTTGAGTAGATAAGTATGGAAAAAGGTCTGGATTTAATTAAAAGGCAGACCACCAGAGGATGTTTGTCAAGAAAGAAATGTCAGAGGATCAATTTCTTGAATTTAGGAATTAAAACTTTTAGGTCAAGAAGAGAGTGGAACCATACCCTAAATTCTAAATTCCAGAAGAGAATTGGAAAAATCAGCTTTAAGTATTCTTACAGCAGTCCTACTCAGTTTGGATATGGGAGCTTCAGGTGTTCTTTGTTTATTGTCTCATTTCTAATGCTTTCAATCCACAATTACTTTTGAGAATTCAAAACTATTTGTTGTATTCTATATGGTATAGTAGAAAGGACACTAGTCTGGAATTCAGGAAAACTGGATTCTAGTCTCATTTCTCAATCAATATATATATTTACAAAGTACCTTTTACATACCAACAACTATGCTAAACATTGAGGATTCAAAGGAAGATGAATCTCTGCTTTCAAGGAGCTCATAGTCTACTGGTGAAGTTACATATAGGATAAATTGTAATTAATTAATTAAAAAGGGAAGCCAGTAGAATTAAGATTGGGAAAAGTTTCCAATAGAAAGTGGGATTTTAGCTAGGACTAAAAAAAGTCAAGAGATAAGAGATTAAGAAAAATATTCTAGTCATAGACCTTGGGAAGATCTCTTCATTTAAATGGGCCTCAATTTCCTCCTCTATAGAATGAGGGATCTTGATTGCATAAAATCTAAAGTCCTCTCCAGCTCTAAGGCCATTATTCTAAGGAAATATTCACTGTAGTTTTTACTCTGTCCTCCATGATACCAAAACAGTAATCAATTGCTAATTTAGAGGAGAAAAGAGTCAAATTAATTATTTGGAATCTTATAGATTGCATTGCTTCTTTCCTCAGCCCAATAACAAATCAAAAACAATTATTTGATTTTTCAAAAGAATTATAGTATCTTATTTTTGGAAGTGCTATCAGACATTACTAGCTGAGTGGTGTTAAGCTCTAATAGAAACAGGTCACTAATGATACACAAAAATCACTGCAGGCTGTATATTGATTTAGAAAACACTTAATAACATTATCCAGGTTCAATTATGTTTTTGTTTTATTAAATTTTTTCCAATTATATTTTACTCTGGTTCCTCACTGGACTATATTTGACATCATTGGTCTAGCTTAACCTATGGTAAAAGCTTGAATCTTTGTTATATTGTGCCTCACAAGTGGTCATCTAGCCTCCATGGAATTGTAGACAAGTAATTGTCTATTGAGGTCTACTCTTGGATAATTCTAATAGTCTTCACACTGAGCCAAAAACAGAATTTAGCACAATAGTAGTTAAATCATATCAGCAAAGCATTTGTTATCCACCTACTCTAGTCTTCTGGCTTATGAGAGCAGGTTGATTGGTTGGTTGAATGATTGATTAATATGTTCTCTGGGACAATCTAATTCTTCTTTCATAAGACAGTTCTTCAGATATTTGAAGACATCAATCAACTTCCCTCCCCCCCATTAGTCTCATGTTTTACATCACAAATTATTTTAAAAATATTCTTCAGTTTGTCGACTTCCCTCCTAAAATGTGTAGTTCAGCTGATCACCGTACTTAAGATATGCTCTGATCAGAGTTCCCCTGCTTTTTGTGTCCTCTAGATTTCTAAATGTAAATTAAGATAATTTTTAACTTTTCTGGTACCCATATCATATGACAAATTCAATATCTCCAGGTCTCTGTCCCAGGAACTGTCATCTAGGCAAGTCTCTAAATCCTATTATTGTTTTCTTGATATTGAGCAAATATTTAAATAGTGCTCTAAATTTATTTTTACCACATTTCAAACTGTTATAATCAGCTCATTGTTTTATACAATCAATATCAATCCATCAATAAACAAACACATTTTCTGAATTCCCACTATGTACCATGTCTGTGCTAAGGCTGAGGATACATTAACAAAAAGACAAATTAGAGACCTTGCCCTCTAATAATCTAATAAATTTGAGTATCCTTATAGATACTTTCTAGTTCAGTGCATTAGTTATCTGAGCTATTAATAATACTGAAGTTTTGTCCTTCAATTTTTGAAGAAGACCATGACAAGCTCATGAATTGGTTTTAAGGAAGGGATGCTGTGCTAAGTCAGTAGCCTTACTTTCTTCTCCAGAGTCATCTGGGTCCAATGGTCAGATATGAATCAGGATGACTGGAGATGACCCTGGATTCAAGGCAGTCAGGGTTAAGTGACTTGCCCAAGGTCACCCAGCTAGAAAGAGTCATATGTCTGAGACTGGATTTGAACTCTCTTCCTCTTGACTCCAAGGCCTGTGCCACTGAGGAGACTATTATGATATAGTAGAAAATGTATGGTTCTGGAATCAGTATACTTGAATTCAAATTCAAGGCAAGTCAACAATTTCAGCAGTGATATTATTAGTTTGATCCTGGGAAAATCATGTAATATCCCTAAGCCTCAGTTTTATCTACAAAATGATGCCATTGGATTGGGTGACTACTGAGGTCCCTTCCAATTCTAGGATCTGTGACCCTATGTTGTCTGTTAATTTGATCTGTGCCATACACACACACACACACACACACACACACACACACACACACACACACACACACACACACATTTATCTAAAATCATTGAAAAATAGAACCATGGGCAACAAACCTCTATTGCACCAGCAGAAGTGGCCCTTTGGGTTAATTTCAAGAGTCTACAGGAGGTATAGGAGAAGTCAGAGGCCCTGTGTTCAAAAGAGGAGTCCTATGATAACTATACAAACTGTTAATTTTCTTTCTCTCTTCCCTTCCAGACAGGAGAAATTCACATAGAGAAGCCTCTTCTATTCCCTACTGGCTGTAGTCCCAAAGTACCTGGAAAACCAATATACTGTAGCCTGATTATTTATTGTCTTTCATTGCTTATCAATTTATTCACTTTGATTAAAAAAGTGACAACCATTAATCTTAGTGTTGCCAATGTTGGCTAAAGGATGAAGTGAGTAGAGGGTGGATTTCTTTTGTTTCTAGACTGACTAAAGCACTATTTCCTATTAGAATGATTAGAAATGTGGGGATAGGCAAGGAGAACCCTGGATCCTTCCAGGAGAAAGTATTATCATCATGATCATCAGTAGAAGCAAGAATAGTAGTAGTAACTCAATTTATTTAACTATTTAAGTTTTGCAATGTGCATTACAAATAAAATATCATTTAATTCTCACAATAATCCTGGGAAGTAGGTGCTATTCTCATTTTACAATGAGAATATTGAGGCAAATGGAGGTTACATGCCTTCCCGGGGCCCACCCAGCTAGTAAATGTCCAAGGCTCCAACAATCCCTGATGTCATTGTCCTCTTTGAAACAAAAAGCAAATAACAGCAGCCTTTTTGTCACCAAGGAAACAAATCTCACACCCTAAACTTGTAAAATAAAACATTAAAGCTATGCACGAGTATGCTATAATTATTGTTATTGTTATTGTTATTACACTCAGGAACATTATGGTATGGGCATCATTCCAAATAGGAATAGCCCTCATTAGATTGAGTGATGAACTGAAACAAATGACAATATGGATAAAGCATGAGTGCCAAGCTTGGTGGTAAGCACTGGTGATACACACAAAAAAGTGTAGTAGGGAGCTGATGCACTTCCACACATGCAAATTACTGTAGAGTTTATTTCAAGATAACCATAATAGCATGTCATGGATTGATCTGGTTCATGTGCTGACACTCTATAACTGTTTTTGTTAGGAAAGGAGACTTTTTGATTGGTTGTGTGGCTAGAACCAGAGTGATTTCAAAAAGGTGTTAGTCAGCAAAGATTGACTTTAGAAATAAGATATTAAATCCTCACCACAATCCTAGGAGGTAGGTGCTGTTATTATGCTCAATTTGCAATGAGAGTATTGAGGTGCATAGAGGTTAAATGCCTTCCCAAGAGGCTGAGAGCCTTTATGTGGACCTCTTCACAGAACTACAGAAACGTGGTTTCTGATCCTGAAATTTCTCATCTGAGAACACTAAATTTTATAGAAACAACTGATCCATTTGAAATGAGCTTCTTCTTCTCCCCTCTTCCTCATTTCTTAATTATTCTTTCATCCATTATCTTCTCCTTCACCCCATTCACATGATGGGAGCCTTAATGCTAACCAAGTCTAAATCCTCTCCCTCCTCAAGCAATCCCATTCCATCTCAGATTGCCCCTTTCTGTCATCCCCACTCTATCACTTATTTTTTCTCTTTCTGTCTAATGATTCTTTCCCTATCCCTGATATCCTACAAATATGCCCATGTCTGCCCCACTGTCAAAAAAAATTGATCCTTCTTCATTCGATACTTCTATCTTAGTTAACTATTGTCTTATTGCTCTACTGCCTTTAGTCTTTGTGGTTAAATTCTTTTTTATTTTTATTTATTTTTTTAATTTATTTTTTATTCTCATTTTGTACAAATGTTTTTTTTTACATTAATAAAATATTCTTGTTACAAGTAAACAAAATACCCCTCCTCCTCCATGAATATAGATAGACTTGCTTGGGTGAAAAAAGTAAAGGGGAGAGAAAAAATTAAAATAAAAAAAATAATAGTAATAACTGTAGGTACGGCCAGGTGGCTCAATGGATGAAGCACCAGCCCTGGAGACACGAGCACCCGAGTCCATATCTAGCCTCGTACACCCAACAATCACCCAGCCGTGTGACTGCAAGCCACCCCATCCCCACTGCCCTGCAAAAACCAAAAAAAAGAAAGAAAAAAAAGACCCAAAATAAAATAAAATAGTAATAATAGTAGGGGTGGCTGGGTGGCAGACAGAGCATTGGCCCTTGAGCCAGGAGCACCTGGGTCCAAATCTGGCCCCAGACACCCAAAGATCACCCCGCTATGTGGCCCCAGGCTGGCCATCCAGCCCCACTTGCCCTGCACCCTCCCCCAAATAATAATAACAAAAAATGTGCTTGAGTCTTTGTTCCAACACCAACAACTCTGTCCTGGGTGGATCTCATTCTTTATGATAAGTCCATCACAAAAGTTATTTCCATATTTTTCCAACATTGCCATTGCTGATCGCAACTCCCTCCTTTCTTATTTCTCCACTACCATGTACTATATTTTCTCTCTTCTTTCACTCTGACTCTGCTGTAGGGTCGCTGAGTGGCACAGCAGACAGATCCCTGGTCCTGGGGCCAAGAAGGCCTGAGCCCCCATATCACCCCTTAGGCCCAGAATCCACCTGGCCCTGTGGTCCTGGGCAGGCCTTCCAATCCCAGCCCCTTGCAAGAAGTAAAAAAGCAAATGTGTTATATCTGGTCACTCTCCCCACATGGTCCATCCTCTCCTCCTTTATTCACATCCCCACCCCTTCCCCCTGCTCCCCGCTCCTTCTTACTCCAGATGTCTATACCCCATTGAGTATATATGCTGTTTCCTCTCCTAGCCATCTCTGATGAGAGCAAAGCTTCCCTCATTCCCCCTTGCCTCCCCACTTCCATATCATTGCAATAGCTCATTGTAATAAAAAAAATCTTATGTGAAATATCTTGGCCTATTCCCCCTCTCCTTTTTCTTTCTTCCATTCCATTTCCCTTTTTTTCTATTGACTCCATTTTTACACCATATTTTATCTTCAAATTCAGCTTTCTCCTGTGCTTCAACTATAAAAGCTCTCTCTACCTGCTCTATTAACTGAGAAGGTTCATATGAGTATTATCAGTGTCATTGTTCTATGCAGGAATACATGCACTTCATCCTCATTAAGTCCCTCATATTCCCCCCCCCCCCCCAATCTCCATGCTTCACCTGAGTCCTGTATCTGAAGATCAAACCTTCTGTTCAGCTCTGGCCATTCCAAAAGGAACCTTTGAAATTCCCCAGGTTCATTGAAAGTCCATCTTTTTCCCTGGAAGAGGACATTCAGCCTTGCTGGGTAGTTCATTCTTGGCTGCATTTTAAGCTCTTTTGCCTTCTGGTATATTGTATTCCAAACCTATGAGCTTCCAATGTAGCTGCTGCTAAGTCCTGTGTGATCCTGACTACAGCTCCATGATATTTGAACTGTGTCCTTCTGGCTGCTTGTAATATTTTCTGTTTGACTTGGGAGTTCTGGAACTTGGCTATACTATTCCTAGGGGTTGTTTTTTTGGGGGATCTCTTTCTCAGGGAGATTGGTGGATTCTCTCCATTTCTATTTTGCCCTCTGCTTCTAGAATATCAGGGCAATTTTCCTGTAGTAATTCTTTGAAAATGATGTCAAGGCTCTCTTCCTGATCATGACTTTCAGGTATTCCAATAATTTTTTAATTATCTTTCCTAAGTCTGTTTTCCAGATCAGTTGTTTTTTCAATGAGATATTTCACATTTTCTTCTAATTTTTCATTTTTTTTGTTTTGAAGTATTGATTCCTGATTTCTGGTAAATTCATCAATCTCCCTGAATTCTATTCTTTGTCTGAAGGATTTGTTCACCTCAGAGAGTTTTCTTATCTCTTTTTCCATCTGGCCAATTTTGCTTTTTAAAGCATTCTGGTCCTCCATAACTTTTTGAACTGTTTTATCCATTTGACCTAAGCTGGTTTTTAGCATGCTATTTTCTTCAGTATTTTTTTGGATTTCCTTGACTAAGCTGCTGACTTCATTTTCATGTTTTTCCTGCATCTGTCTCCTTTCTTTTCCCAGTTTTTCTTCCAACTCCCTCATTTGATTTTCAAAGTCTTTTTTGAGCTCTGTCATAGCCTGAGCCCAAGTTCTGTTTTTCTTGGAGTCTTTAGATGTAGGAGCTTGTGCTTCCTCATCTTCAGACTGAGAATTTTGATCCTTCTTGGGCTCATTTGCAAAATATTTCTCAATAGTCTTCCTTTTGTTTCTTTGCTTGCTCATTTTCCCAGCCTGGGCCTGGTTTGGGGTGCTTTCTGAGCTTTTGGGACACTCCCACAAGGGTCTCAGTGTGTGAGGCTCTGTCCTCCCTCCTGGTCTGTGAATGACCATAAGCACCCCCCTCTGCCACGGGCCGAGGCGGGGGGGGGGGGGGGCCTGCTGTTCTATGGGGGGGGGGCCTAGACTGCGATCAGGATCTGAATGTGGTCAGAGCTCCAGAGTCCTGTTCCAGGGGCAGAGGACAGAGCTCAGCAGTCTCTCTCTCTTCACTCCCCTCCCTCAGCTCAATGGGCTCATGCCCTGGGGGCTCCTGCTTACCTGCTCAGCCTGCTTCTGTTTCCTGAATCAGGGCTGGGGAAAGACCATGCTGCTGGCTGTGTGCCCTGAGGGCTGGGCTCTATGTGCTTGCTCTGGCAGAGGTCCCCCGCTGTTCCCCCACTTTGTGCCGGTGCTCCTCGGGGTGCAGCTCAGGAGACTCCCCCGCTGCTGTGAGCTGAGACCCCCAGCGCCCTGGGGCTGCCTCCTGGAACCTGAAGTTCTTTGGCTCTGGCAGGCCACCCCTCTGGCAGGCCGCCTCTCCAATCCCGGGGAGCAGAGCCTTTCTGCTCTTTTCCCGGTTACCTTGAGTAGGAGAACTGCCTCACTGGGACCCTTTGTGGGTTCTGTCTCTCGAAAGTTTAGTTAGAGTTCTTAGCTGATGAATTTTATCAGAGAGCTCCTAAGACTCAATCCTTTCTGGTCGCCATCTTGGCTCCACCCTTTGTGGTTAAATTCTTATAAAATGTCTACACTTTCTCTCCTCTCGCTTATTTCTTAATCCCTTATAATCTATTTTTCAGTTTCATCATTTCACTGAAGCTGCTTTCTCTTAAATTATCAATGATCTCTTAATTGCCAAATGCAGTAGCTTTTCTTGGTCCTCATTCTTCTCCATTTGTCTGCATCCTTTAACACTGTTAATCTCTCTTCTCTCTAGATTTTCAGGACACTAATGTCTCTTTTATTATCTATCTGTATACTAATTCTTCTTGATCAAATCTTCATCTAGATCATGCTTTATAACTTTAGGGTCCTATCATTATATACTACTTCCTTGGAGATCTCATCAGCTATATGATTCTCAAATCTACTCAAAGTTTCTTCTCTCTATACTTGTATCTTCAATTGCCTCTCTACCTAGATATCCAGTAGACATTTTAAATTTAACATGCCTAAAACTGAACTCATTACCTTTCCCTCTCCCTTCTTCTTAATTTTCCTGATACTGTAGAGGACAACACCATCCTTCTGGTTCTTTAGGTTTGCAACCTAGGTATCATCCTTGACTTCTCATTATCTTCTCCTTCACCCCTCCCCAATATCTGATTTGTTGCCAGTCTGTTGATTTCACCTTGGTAACAACTCTTGAACCCTTTCTGCTACCACTTTTGCCCTCGTCACGTCAAACCTGGACTATTTGCTATACTGGCTAGTGGGTTTGTCAGTCTCTTTTTAGGCCAATCCATCCTTCATTCAGCCACCAATGTGATTTTCCTAAAGCACTGGATTGACCATGTCACTGCTCTATTTAATAATTGCCAGTGGTTCTTTATCACGTGCAGAATCAAATACAAAGTCCTCTGGAACCTAGCTCCCTTCTACCTTTCCAGTCTTATTATACCTTACTCCCTCCCCAGAATGCTCTGCTTCCTCATATCTGCCTACTACCTTCTCTGGGTTTCTTCATCAATTAAAATCCCACCAGGTTTAGGAATCCTTTTCTACCCCATTTTATTCTTGTGCTTTCCTTCTTTTAATTATTTACTTTCTATCTATCTTTGGCCTGTTGTTTACATGTTGTCTCCCAGTAAATTATGAGTACCTTGAGAACAGGGATTGTCTTTTGCCTCTTTTTATATTTCTAGCTCTTTGTGAAGTATCTGGTACATATTAGTCCCTTAATCTATGTTTTTCATTAACTGACATATCCTGTTGGGTCTTGAGCATTGTGGTCTACTAATCCTTCACTTTCACATGCTATGAATTCCCTTGTAGAAACTCCACTACAGTAACTCAATAAAAGTAGTTATGATTACTATATTTTTAATTAGTCAGCCAACATGATAAATAGAAATTAGTTCAAAAGTTTTTCCACAATCAAGTCTGATCACCACTGTACAAAGAAAATGTCTTTGTACTTAGATAAAGGAGACTTTTGCTTAGAAAGCACTAGAGAATAAGAACTGGAGTAGACTAAAGGCATTTAGGCTTATTGTTAAAGAAAGAAGATTTCTGAACAAAAGGTATTCATGTTTAGGAGCCTCTAGGAACAGGATTTTTAAAATTAAAAAAATATGATGCAATTCTTTCAACAGCTAAACTTCCAATAAATATTCACTGTTATGACTCTACCTCCATATCTTGGAATAATAGGGCTTTTCAGTGTCACATCCTACACTGACCTATTCCTTGTCAAATTAATCATTTGTTAGAGGCTAAAGGCAGGGAAAGACAAAGGGAAAGAGAAATTTCGATGAGTAGAAGGAACTCCTCTAAAGATATTTTTTGTTCCTGGCAATTACTGCTTGGCTATGTAAAGCAACATATTTATCTGAAAGCCTTTTCTTCAAGTGAATGTTGCATTATAATGAATACTAAATAAAATTGATAGAATACAGATTAATTTTTAATGAGTAGCTGTTGTGTACTGCATGTAATAATATTGAAATTAATACATAATTAAAGGTGATTAGTATAGGATGATTCACTTGAGATTTTGAGTAGCTAACTTGTATTTCCAAGCAAGGATCATGTCTCTCTCCCAATTCTAATCACTGAGAAGGATGTTTAACTCTTTATCATTTTAAAGAGATAAAAGAGATATCAGCAGAAATATTGAGAATTATTGACCAATGCAGAAATATTCAGCCTTATATTCTATATTATCAATGCTGAATGCTAAAATGAATGCAATTATTGCAAAAGTAGTTGACACTGTAGTAGTTTGCCTCTGTCATGCAGGATGTACAGTTCAGAATTCAAATTAAATAAGAATTATCTGTAGATAGAGAGGTCCTCTTTATGCTACTATTAATGAAAGAAATACTGTTTTCAAAAACCTTGCAACATTGCAGAGCCATCTCAATGGAATTAATAACTACTTAAATTGAATAATGTATGTTGTTTGCTTAAAACAATGGTCTCCAAGTGGGATATTGTGACCTGATCACAATGGGCCCAAGGTCTAGTCTTTTTTTTTTTTTTTTTTTAGATTTTTGCAAGGCAAACAGGGTTAAGTGGCTTGCCCAAGGCCACACGGCTAGGTAATTATTAAGTGTCTGAGCTTGGATTTGAACCCAGGTACTCCTGACTCCAGGGCCTGTGCTTTATCCACTACGCCACCTAGCTGCCCCCCAAGGTCTAGTCTTAAGAGGTATGTGATCAACCAGAGAATGGGAAATGGATCAATTCCTATCTTTCCTGTGATAGTTAAGTCTTGGGGCTTGTCTCCAATATGACCATATCTACTGTAATCATCCAACATTCCCCTACTTTACCCCTGTTTTCCCCTATAGAAGCTTTCAACTTTTTCTCTTCTGAGCATGGTTTCATTCTCTCATGATAGTTATATTCTAATCATTACCCAGGCAAGCACAATAGCAGCTGTAGTGAATTCCTTTGGGGAAATTCTCAGCATACCCACTCCTCTCACATTACCTTGCGACTTGGGCAACTGAACTTCAGAAGGTAGCTTTTGCACTCTGCAACAATGATTGTTAAACAAGATCCTCCTTTTCATTTTGGATAAGGTTACATGAATTTCACAGGATGGGCAGGCATGGATGGATTGTCATCTGTGACATTGATTTCATCACATGTTCTTTCTTCTAAAACCAAAAACCCTCCTCTGAATTTCCATAATTCTGCTATCTATGCTACTTTTTATTTGCTCCCTTGATGAATTTAATTAACTGACAAATTTTGCCTTTTCCTCCTCCAGAACATTCCTTTTTAAAATTTAACCATATATTCCCCTCTCTAATTCTTATTATCTCTCCCCTGGACTATTGCATTGGAATAGTCTTCTAATTGTTATTGCATGATTAAAAGTGTATTTTACTGACAAGGGTCCATGATTTTAGGTCTCTTAAGGTTTTTGTCCTTTATAGGTAGTGCTAGCTTTTGGTTTTATTTTTTTTTATTTTTGGGATTTATTTTGCAAGGCAATGGGGTTAAGTGACTTGACCAAGGTCACACAACTAGGCAATTATCAAGTATCTGAGGTCAGATTTGAACTTAGGTGCCCCTGACTCCAGGGCCAGTGCTCTGTCCACTGTGTCACCTAATTTCCCCTGAGGGTTCATGAGTTTAAAAAAAAGTTGAAGACCATTGGTTTAGACTACAATATGTAATAAGATAGTTGTTTCACTTAGACACTACAAATAAAAAATTAATTGAGCCCCAAATTTAATGACAAAAGAGTATGCTGGACTACACACACACACACACACACACACACACACACACACACACACACGTAATTGTAAGATATTTTCAATCACCCTAAGTTTTTTTCCTGAAACAAAAACAAGCCAGTATCTTTTAAACCAGTATTATGACACTATAAAGTTGTGACTCTTGGAACACTGGGCAATATACTAACTACATTCTTCAAAGAATCAAAATTGTGGATTGTTCAAAGGAAATGGAGATGGACTTTGGTTAAAAATAAGCTGAGACTTATGTATATATATATATATATATATATATATATATATATAATATATTAAAATTATAAATCCAGTGTGCATATGTATATATGCATATATTTATATGCATGTACATATATTTATGTTTTCACAGTGTGTATATAGATCTGCTGATCTGCTGATCTGCATTGATAAAGGAGATTTCTACTATGGAAGTTTCCAATACTGATGAAGTCAGTAAACTTAATATGTATGATTAGATGACTTTCCTAGAATCACACAGTAATGAGTTAGACTGAATTTAAACTCGGGAAGAGGAGTCTTCCTGGCTTCAGACCTGGCATTCTGTCTACCTCACTGCCCACTAGACCTGTAAGCACAGAAATTAAATGTGGGGAGGTATAATACTTTAAGTTCTATAACTCATTCTCTCTAGAGGCAACTAGAGGTGCATTGGATAGGATGTTAGGTCTGGATTCAAGGTCCAGCTGAATTCATATTCAACCTCAGACACTTTTTAGCTGTGTTACTCTGGGCAAGTCATGTAACCTTTATATAATTCAGTTTCTTCAACTATAAAATGGACATAACAATAGCACCTAATTCCTAAGATTCTTGTGAGGATCAAATAAAATAATATTGTAAAGTGCCTGGCCCTATTTGGGGTTTTCTTGGCAAAGATACTAGAGTGGTTTGTCATTTTCCTCTCGATCATCTATCTTATTACAGATGAGGAAACTGAGACAAACTGGGTTAAATGATTTGTATGGGATCCCAGAGCTAGTAAGTATCTGGAGAAGGATTTGAACTCAGGTCTTCCTGACTCTAGGCCCAGCAATCTAGCCTCTATGCCTCCTAGCAGCCCTGGCACTTCAGTGCTTATTCCATTGTCTCTCACTCAGCCCTTGTGCCACTATATTATGCAGACATAGATTTTAGAAAATATTTGTAGAAATGATGTGATCATTTCCACAATCAAGATAGGATCTACAGGCCCTAAGCTACAGGAAAAAAACTGTTAAATGCCATATATAATAATTTACAAAGAAAACCATAAAGTTCAGTTTGACTGGTACCTGTTGATCTTCAATGTCAACTTGTATGGGATCTTCCTCCAGAGATCCATCTACCTAGTGGAGACATAACTAGGGTAAGATGATAAGGCTTTGCTCTAGAGATATAGTATCTGGGGCTATATGATTTCTTCCTAAGGCACTATGGATACCCTTGTTTCTGTGTCTTGAATTTCTCCATCTAACTGACCTTTGTGGGCTAACTTCACTTCACCCAATTTCAGGGTTCTACTTCTAGGGACCTATCATTAATGAGGTGCTCGATTTTCAGGAATCTGCTTTTGTCTATAATATCTACAGGGGTATGGGTCAGAATAACTGTGGTCTTTCCCAATTAAACTGCATCCATGGTTGGACTTCATTATGTACTACATTCCTTCCTCACCATCAAAAAATTATACTTGTTCCAAGTGAAAGAATTCTTATTTATGGCTCTTGTACTGACCAACAGTTCTTACTAGTGAAACTGAGATCCAGTGACATTATCTTCTGGAAAACTGTGCAAGAGAATGTAATTTCAGGAGCTATTATTTGGCAGTCCTTGAAAACTACAAAGCCTTTTAATGATTTTGCTGGAGGCAAATGAGTCACTGATGCCCATTAGTTGAATCACTGAATGTATGCTTAAAGGTGCCAATGTCCTTGAGAAAAAGTCATCAATGAGCAGTAAAATAAACCAGTAAAATAAAACTATAGAAACAAGCTCCTGCCATTATATGCTTAGAAATCCTAAGATGAAGTAGGGTAGAGAAATTTTGTCCTGATCAGATATCATCCTGGGATATGACTTGGACCTAGATCTCTCTGCATGAGGGTCATTTTCTCATTACCAGAGTGTCCTGGCCATCTGCTATTTCTGTGATTTTGCTGGTGCCCCTTAGCTCAGAAGGAAGAGAGAAAAATCCCTTAAAGCTCATATAATTCTACTGGTAAATTCACTCTGGTCACTACTCAGCATCATCAGGATGACTGATTTCTCTAATTTACTACTTGTTCCTCTCTGTGTTGCTTTATCTACTGAGGACACAGAGTAGCATTTTAATGATGCATTGCTGGGGGTTAGATTTTGCTGATAAATTCAAGAGCTGACAGTCTGTATTACTCTCATGAAGGGGGGCTCTAAAGGGAGAGAACCTGACTTTTCTGATACCACCTAAGGGCTTGTTTTTTCTTCTTCTGGAGAACCAAAGATATTTGGATTGGAAATGAAGAAGAATAGCATTGTTACTAGTTTTCTGGGTAATATTGGACAAATAATAGCAAAAATTTGGGTCTCAATTTTTTCACCATTAATATGGGGGAAATTGGAGTAAATGATCACTTAGGGTACCTTCAAGACTAATATTTTAGCAGGGGCAGGATTTGAGCCTCAATTTCAAGTTCAATACTCTATGTATGGGTCTGATGCTAGATTTAAACTCAGATCTTCTGATTCCAACTGCTCTATCCACTATGCCATCTAGCTGTTTTAGAAATGTTTAGCACAAGTAAGATGCATTTGTTGGTTAATATGAGAGATTTGAATGATTTCTTTTTGGAGTCAATAGTGAAAAACGATATTTATTCTCTAAAAAGTGAATGCACTGCTACATTAGGGAACGATACAGGATTAGTTAGGTTTTGTCTTCAGTAGACAGTGATTAATGTTGCTATTGTAATGTAACCCATCTATGGTGATTATTTTTTTTATAAAATAATGGCCTATATTTATGTTGCTGTATCATGATTTTTTCACAACAAACCTGTGTAGTTCAAATACCATTTTTATTTTTTAACTAGGTATTCTCTTTGGGCAAGAAAATGGTCTGAAACCAATCATGGGCTTCTGGGAAATGTAGTCAGACATTGAATTTTCCATGGTGGAAGGGACTAAAAGACCTAGAATGGGTAGCCAAGTGGGTTTCAGCATAATTTAAGAAAAACAGAGTATGTGACTAACCCTGAAAGGAGAAGGGGTGGTGGGGAGGATAGTTTGAAGTTGACAGGTATATATTATGCAATTTTTTTCTATTTCTTAAACTGTTAATTATTGATTTCTGTAGTACTTTATTTTTTTTTTAATTTTATTTATTTAAGGCAATGGGGTTAAGTGACTTGCCAAAGGTCACACAGCTAGGTAATTATTAAGTATCTGAGGTCATATTTGAACTCAGGTCTTCCTGACTTCAGGGCTGGTACTCTATCCATCACACCACCTAGCTACCCCAATTTTTGTAGTACCTGAAAACTGTCTTACTGTTGACACAAAATTCTGACTTCTTTCAATTATTTCAACTCATAACTGACAGATGTGATCTATGCTTTTTTTAAAAATGGGAACTTTATTTTGTTCACATTATTACAAAAGTCATTTTGTAAAAATAAACATACTTGGGCGGCTAGGTGGTGCAGTGGATAGAGCACTAGCCCTGGAGTCAGGAGTACCTGAGTTCAAATCCCGCCTCAGACAATTGATAATTGCCTAGCTTCACTCAGTCCCATTGCCCTAAATAAATGTTTTTTTAAAAAGTTGAAAGAAAGGGAAACCTCAAGAAAAATAAAGTGAGAGAAAAAAAGTATGCTTCAGTCTATATTCAGATACCATCAGCTCTGGCTTTGGGATGGATAACATTCTCCATCATAAGTCCATCAGAGAAATTGCTCCAAAATTTTTTCCCCTGTTGCTATTGGTAGCTATAATTTCCCTCCATCTTTTTCCTCTCCAACATCATTTATTCTATTCTGTCTCTCCTTTCTCCATCACTTTTCAAAAGTGTGTTGTATCTGACTATCCTCTCCCACAATCTTCCCTCTCTTTTATCACCTACACTCTCCTCTCCTCTCCCCCCATCCCCTTTCTCTCTCCAATTTTCCTCTTACACTCTTAGGTAAGAGAGATTTTTATACCCAACTGAGTGTACATGCTTTCCCCTCTCTGAGCCACTTCCAATGAGAATGAAAACTCACTCATTCTCCTTCAGCTTCCCTCCTTCCACTCCATTGAAAAAGCTTTTGCTTGCCTCTTATGTTAAATAGCTTAGCCAATTCTACCTCTCCTTTCCCTTTCTCCCAATACATTCCTTTCTTGCCAATTAACTCCATCTTTATACCTTTACATTATACCTTTTCATTCAGCTTCCTCCTATGCCTTGTCTATATATTCTATTTTGAATTAATGTAATAAATTAGAAAGTTCATTTGAGTTATCAGTATCACCTTCTCATGCAGAAATACAAGTAGCTCAATATTATTAAATCCCTCATAATTTGCCCTTCCCATCCACCCTCTTCTTTATGCTTCACCTGTGCCCTCTACTTGAAGATCAGGCTTTCTATTCTGCTCTGATTATTTCATCAGAAAAGTTTGAAAGTTCCCTATTTCATTGAAGATATATCTTTTCCTCTGAAAGAGGATGTTCAGTTTTACTTGATTCTTAATTGTAATCTAAGTACTTTTGCCTTCCAGAATATCATATTCCAAGCCTTAATGTAGAAGTTGCCAAATCTTGTATTATACTGATTATAGCTCCACGATATTTGAATTATTTCTTTCTGGTTGCTTGTAATATTTTCTCCTTGACTTGGGAGTTCTGGAATTTGACTATAATATCCCTGGGAGTTTTTATTTGGGGATCCTTTTTTCAGGAGGTGATCGGTGAATTTCCTCAATTTCTATTTACCCTCTGCTTCTAGGATATCAGGGAAATTTTCCTGGAGAATTTCTTGAAAAATGAATTTTTTATTCTGTACATGATTTTCAGGTAGCTTATTTATTTTTAAATTATCTCTTCTGAATCTAGTTTTTCATTCTTTTGGTTTTGTTTTATTGGTTCTTGATTTCTCATAAGTTATCAGCTTCCCTTAGGTCCATTCTACATTTGAAGGAATTATTTTCTTCAGAGACCCAGGCACCCCGTAGGCTGTGGCCCTTTCTAACCCTGGTGTTACAATCCTTTCCTAAAGATCATCCAGGTTGTCTTAGGCTGGAAAATTGTTTCACTCAGTCTTTCCACCACACTTGAATTTTGTTAGAGCCATTATTTAGAGGCATTTGGAGTAATCTGGGGAAGAACTGCCTGGATTTCGGGCTTTCATTCCATTTTCTTGGTTCCATCCCCCCAAACCCCACTCTATGCTCTAAATTGTGAACAGGCATCCTGAAACAATGAACCACAACATAACTTGAAGTATACTGATGTCCATGTTTTTTTGTCCCTAGCTGGGGGCTCTGAGTTATGAGAAAGAATTTTATATTTTTGATTTTTTATTAATTATTCTTAAAAAGCAATTCAGAACCAGAGATTAAACAAGTGACTCAGGACTCTTTATCCTAGTCTATATATGACTAATAAGCAAAGAGATTTAGGTAGTATAATAATAGACTTGGCAAAAGCAGGATGCTTTTCCCAAAGGTAAGAAGTAGTCTCTCCTTTATTGTTCCTTTGTTTTAAGCTTACCTACCTTTGGTGAGAAACTGGGTAGAATATGACTAAGATTTGTCTTGCCCCTTGAGCCCATGCATGTGTAATATATTGGTGGGGCTATGAAGGAGAGTAGTCCTTCCCTTTCTTGGCAAGCTTTCTTGGCAGGCCTACTTTCTGATGGGTAAAATTCTCTGAGTTTTCGAGGAACCCAGGCTGAGAAATTCCCCAACAAAACCATGAGGATGGGTATGTTTTCTAAGGAAATAAGTGGAGAAAGAGAAAAGCAGAAGAACAAGGAGCAAGACTCGAGAAAATGGGAAATGGGAAAAAGAAGTGGAAATACTGAAGAAAGCAGAAAGATTTGGAGAACCAGAATATTTGCAATGTGGTGGATTGGGTAAAATGCACCATTTGGAGTGAGAGGACTTAGACTTGAAATCAGTACTATCATCCACTAACTATAGTAATCTGGGGGAGAGCTACCAGGATTTCCTGCCTTTACTCCACTATCTTGGTTCTCTTTGTCCAGATTTCCTTTTTAAAATGATGAGGTCAAATATAGGGACCCTTTAATAGCTCTTCTAACTCAAAGTCTATAATTCTATGATCTAATGAAGTGAGGGGCAACAGAGGAAACAGAAAGGTTATAGTACATATGTACTGCCCATATGGGCAGGAAAAAAAACCCATTGATTTAAAATCATGAATTTAGTGGTAACCTTTATAGAGAGCAGTTTTAGTAGCCTTCTGGCAACAGAAACCAAATTTCTAGACTAAAGAAGGAAGGAAGAGGAAGAAGATGGAGGGGCAGTGATTGTAAAATCTTTGTTCAAGAAGTTTAGAAGTGAAAAAAAAAGATATTTTTAGTTCAGGGAGAAAAATAAGGACTTTTTTTCCAAGATAAAAGTGACCTGAGAGTATTTTTTAGTTTTTTTTTGCAAGGCAAATGGGGTTAAAGTGACTTGCCCAAGGCCACACAGCTAGGTAATTATTAAGTGTCTGAGGCCAAATTTGCACTCAGGTACTCCTGACTCCAGGGCCAGTGCTCTATCCACTGAGCAACCTAGCCACCCTGAGACCTGAGTGTTTTGAAGGCTAAAAGAATAGAAAGAAATATTGTATTTGTGGGTAAGTAAAGGAAGAGGAGTGCTAAAGGATGGGGTACTCTGAAAAATCACTGGACATATTAAGTCAAAGTTTTGAAGGAGATGTTGATGTAATAATTAGGTTTAAATACTTGGTCCTAAGGATAATAATAACTAGCATTTATATAGTACTTTCAAGCTTACCAAGTCCTGCACAATTACTATCTCATTTTTATCTTCACAACCCTGGGAGACAGACACTATTATTATCCCTATTTTGCAGATGTGGAAATTGAGGTAGTCAGAGCTTAAATGCCTAAATTCACCTAGCTAGAGTAGTTTAAGATTGTATTTGAACTCAGATTTTCCTGATTTGAGGTCTTTAATAATTAAAAAAATATTACTGATGAATATTCCCTAAATCTTTTGCCAATCTTGTGGTTAAAGACTTTTATTTCCCTGAAATATGATTCCATTGTGACTATGATAAGCCATGGTTAATTTTAAGATAGCTCTCTCTTATGCAAAAAAAAGTGCTGATCAGCAGTTACTGCCAAAAATTCATTAAATATCTCTTTAGCTCTCCTTTAAGGTCATTTGTAGTATCCTGAGCACTGCTAATTAGAAACTGGCTATTGCCTCTATTCCTATCTAAAGCCCAATAGGAACGATATCTCTGACTCCATTTGGCATTTTGCTGAATGTTCAGTTGCTTTGAGTTAATCTTAACAAGATGGATAACTTTGCATTTCTTTTCCATATTTTCCTTTGCTGTTTTTTTCTTTCCACAGACTCAATTACTAACTTCTCTAAAGAAGTATTTTATGCATTTATCGAGATGGTATTATCATTTTCCATAGTAACAGAAGAGAATACTAATGAAATATTTCACTGTAAAAAACAGGATCATGCACACATCTTTAGCATTTCCAGAATACTGACCTGCTCTTAATTGGAACTCAGAATCTCAAGGGGGTAGTAGATGTCAGGGAAAATCAAGAAAATTTTATTGATGCATCTATGCAGAGTTAATAAGTTATTTCCCTCAAAATATAACTAGAGAAAAAAGTATCATTGAAGTTTGTATTTTATTCTGTACCTAGGGTCTGCATAGAACATAAGCCTAAAATCCAAGAGATCTGACTTCTATTTTCAAGTTTGTCACCAGCCTTCTACAAGATGCTAAATAAGTAAATTAAATTTAGGCTACACATGGATAAAAAAGGTTAAAATCCACTGAAACGTTAAGACGTTTTGACTATACCCTTCTGAACATTTAGCATTAGGTTAAAAAACTTTTATTTAGAACTAATAATAGGGGTTATTCTTTTCTTAAATTAGGACACTATTGATACAGTGGACAGAATGAAGGAGTAAAAAAAGACCAGTTCAGATATGATTTCAGACATTTACTAATAGTCTTTTTGCTTCAGTGGTAAAAAGGGAATTATAATTAGAACTTTCAGGGTTGTTGTGAGAATCAAATGAGATAATTAATGGTAAATTGCTTAGCACAATTCCTAGCACATAGTAAATAAAAAGTATCTTGATTTTATATAAAATACACACATATATTTATATATGCATGTATATATGTTTATATTTGCATATATGTATATGTACGTGTCTATATAAATATGTGTATAGGGGTATAGAGGTATGTATGTGTATATGTATGCATATGTATAGATGTGTATGGAGGTACGTGTGTGTGTATTTGTGTGTACATATGTGCATACATACATATACATATGTTTGTATATATATATATATATTTGACTTGAATCATCTTTATCTAAACTCTGGTATTACTCATATTGCTTACAATCATGGAAACATTCTGATGGCTTTGCTGAATTTTTCAGTTTTTCGCTTTGTCTTTGGATCCCCAGCTACAAGCACAGTGCTTTGGCCATGATAAGCACTTCATAAGTTGTTGGATTGAATTGGACTGAATTGGAACAGTATGATGACAATGGACTAGAGCTGTGGATTTGGAGTCAGAGAAATTGAAATCACATCTTGGCTTTTTTTACTAACTGCCTGTGTGTCTCTAACAAATCACTTCACCTTTTGGGTTTTATTTTTTTCCTCATCTCTAAAATTTGACCATTGGACCAAATGACTTCAGGGAGTCTCTTCTAGTTCTAAATCTTTGAAAATCTGACAGTATCTAGATTTTAAAATGTACATTACAAAGTGTTTCATGCTTTTGGTAGAAGAAAGTGACAAACGCAGTATGGTATATTATTATTTTAGGTATGGTTTAAGTCATTAGAAGTAGAATGGTATGCTGGATAGAGAATTGGATTCAAAACCAGGAAGACCTGGGTTCAAGTCCTATCTCTGTCACATATTGTTTATGTGACAACAGGGGGCAGCTAGGTGGCACAGTGGATAGAACACTGACCTTGGAGTCAGGATGATGGAAGTTCAAATCCAGCCTCAGACACTTGTGCCTTACTAACTCTGTGATCTTGGGCAAGTCACTTAACCTCCAGTCATACTGATTCCTATCTGGCCACTGGACCCAGATGACTCTGGAGGAGAAAGTGAGGCTGGTGACTTAGCACAGCACCCCCTCACTCAAATTCAATTCATGTGCTTGTCATGGCATCACCTTCCTGAAGTCAAGGTCTTCTTTGAGAATGAAGGACAGACATCATCATGTGACACTAGGCAAATAACCCCAATCAGTCTTTCAGTGCTCTAAACAAGTTCTTAAAGATATAGAAATTAAATTATCTTAATCTACTTTTATATTAATTTATTTTATTATATATAATGCAATACATCATCTGTCTGTCTATCTGTCTGTCTATCTATCTATCTATCTATCCATCTATCTATCTCAAAAAAGTATCAGCCTTCATAGGCTAAGAATTTCTTCAACTAAATGAATGAAATCAAGGTAGAGAGTTCTAGCTCTTGTACCATACCATAAGTTGCTAAATAGATTGTCTTTTAGAAATTATGATTGACTCATGTTTTCTGGCCTCCCTAAATTTGTAGAGATAAATCAATCTAATTGGTATTGGAATTTTGTCCTGCTAGAACTGGGATATGGATAAGAAAGTATGGAATCTGATATACAGTCAGCATTAAGAACAGCAAAAATAACAACAAAACAAAACAATAGAAACAATAACAAAAATCCTCCTCAAATATAAATATGGAGATGGGAAAATTTTATGTGTACATTTAGTAACATGATCAGAATGATTATCTTTTATTACAAATAAATTACCCTCCTGATTTAGGATGGATTTGTGAGGTACTTGTGAGTTATTAGAGAGTTTAAAAAAATTTACTTTGCTACAATATAGCAAGGATTTTACAAGAACAGAATTTTACTCAGTTCCTATAGATTTATCTTCCTTTGATTCCATATGGAAACATGTCTGATTGGCAGGGCAGAATATGGAGACTCAAGTGATTTTCTGATGTCCATCAAGTAAGAAAGAGGGCAGCTAATCCATAAGGGTGGAATTTTTATATCCTTAGATGCCTGGGAAGTTGTATTAAGGGAATTGGGATCAAATTAGACCCTATGGACAATTTTGTTACCTTTTAGGGAAAACTAATTTTGACTACATTCTTGTTGAGGGAGGAGAGGAGAATTCTAGTAGATAGACTTTGGTTCTATTCACTGTAATACATCAGGAATACAGAATTATGTATATATATACATATAGATATATACATACAGTTATAGTTATGTACCTATATGTACCAACACTTGTGCTTTGAGATAACTAAATAATCACCTTCAAAGACACTGAGTAGTGTCTTTATTTTTTTTAATGTTTTGTTTATTTATTTTTTCAATTGCATGCAAAGATAGTTTTCAACAATTATTTTTGGTAAAGTTTTGAGGTTCACATTTTCCTTCCTTATTCCCTTCCTTCCTCCCTCTCCCTTACAGAAAACATCTAATATATATCATACATGTATAACTAAGTTAACATGTATATTACTCATGTTGTGAAAGAAGAATCAAATCAAAAACAGAAAAAACTATGAGAGAGAAAAACCACAATAAATAAAACAAATTTTAAAAATTGAAAATATTAAGCTTTGATCTGCAATCAGATTCCATAATTCCTTCTCTAGAAATGGATGGTATTTTCCATCACAAAGAATTGTCTTTGATTATTGTACTGCTCAGATGAGCAAGTCCTAGTTGATTATCCCACAATGCAGTTAGTGTGTACAATGTTCTCATTCTGCTCACTTCACTCAGCATCAGTTCATGCATGTCTTTCCAGGCTTTTCCTGAAATTCCATCCCTCATGATTTCTTATAAAATAATAGTATTCTGTCACATCATATACCACAATTTGTTCAGCTATTCCCCAACTGATGGGCTTCCCCTCAATTTTTAATTCTTTGCCACTATGGAAAGAGCTGTTATATTTTTGACATGAGTTTTAACACTTTTTTGTAATCTATTGAGAATATAGATCTAGTATTGATATTTTGGGATCAAAGGTTATATAGAGTTTTATTGTACTTTGGATGTAGTTTCAAATTGCTTTCCAGAAATGTTGGATTAATTCACAACTCCACCAGCAATGCATTAATGACCCAGTTTTATACATCCCCTCCAACACTGACCGTTTTCCTTTTTTTTGTCAAATTGGCCAATCTGATAGGTGGGAGGCAGTACCTCAGAGTTGTTGGAATTTGAGTTTCTATGATCAATAATGGTTTAGAACAAATGTTCACATGACTATAAATAGCTTTTATTTACTGTCTGTTCATATCCTTTGACTATCAATTGAGGAAAGATCTGTATTCTTATAAATTTGACTCAGTATATTTTAGAAATATACTTTTATATTTTATAAATGAGTCCTTTATCAGAAACACTAGCTGTCAAATTTATTTCCCAGCTTAATGAAACCCTTTTAATTTTGGTTGTATTGGTTTTATTTGTGCAAAACCATTTCAATTTTAATGAAATCAAAATTATCCATTTTTCATTTCATTATGTTCTAACTCTTCTTAGGTCATAAACTGCTCCTTCTTTCCATAGATCTGATAGATAAACTAATCCTTGTTCTTCAAATTAGCTTATGATATCACCTTTTATGTTTAAATCTTGTACTCATTTCAACCTTATCTTGGTAATAGGGCATAAGTTTTTGGTCCATGCCTAGTTTCTGCCATACTAACTTCCAGTTTTCCCAGCAGTTTTATCAAAAAGTGAGTTCTTATCCCAAAACTGGAGTCTTTGGGTTTATCAAATAGTAGATTACTATAGTCATTTACTACTCTTTCTTTTGTACCTAATCTATTCTACTGATCCACCACTATTTCTTAGCCAGTACCAAATAGTTTTGATGACTGATGCTTTATAATATTTTAGATCTGGCTAGGTGACCTTTGAAATTTTTTTTCACTAATTTCCTTGATATTCTTGACCTTTTGTTTCTCCATATGAATTTAGTTACTATTTTTTCTATGAGCAAGGTCTTTAAATAGAGTGCCCTCTGATGCTCTCTTCTTTTTCTGGCTATAGATTATGTTAGCAACTATCCAAAACTTGCAGAAAAAGAGGGGAAAATGGTTACCTTTCTCTAATCTGGCCGAATGTCAGCTAAAACCCATGTCGTGTTTGGGAAAACCATAGTTTATATCAGAACTCTAACTTTTTTCTCTGGTTTTTTTGGAGGGGCCTATTTGTAGGTGATAGAAGAATTTTCCTCGAAATAAATATTTCTAGCCTTAGAAACCCCTATGGGTTCAAGAGTATAAGAGATATTAAATCTCTTGACTTGAATTTCCTGGTAGCAAGGGGAGTTGCTGCATTGGTGAGAAAACATTGTCCTGACAAATTTCTCAAACTCTACATTTTCCAGAAGTAATGTACTTGAAGAATGAAGAGTCAAGGTGAAATGTGAATGTTGATTGAGCAGTTTCACAAAATACTTTATGTTTTGATGATTTTAAGTCTCAGCTTCCCAGCAGAATAGGTTTTTCCCCGAGGCAATTTAGCCAAAAGTAAAAAAAGATAGCAAGGAAAGAGCCTACCCCTTTAGAAGGTAAGATTCGTCTAGGACTGAATCAGGATACTGCTTCTGTGTTTTCTGAGACTTCTCAATAATAAGAGACCTTTTTATTGGAGAGGGAGAAGATACAACTTTCTGAAATACAACAAAGACATGAACCAATATCCCACAGTCTTCCCTCCCATCCTTCTGCAACAGGATTAGTTTTCCTTAAGAGGCAATAAACAAAAGCTATTCCCAGGACCTGCTTGATCCCTGTCTCCTTTGATGCAGCTTTCTAGTTACCTAAGGACATAAAAAAGTCTCATCCATGTGGAGTACAACTTGGAGGATGTCTAACGACCATGAAAGTTACCATAACCTGTCCTGTAAACCAGACATGTCTCCATATGGAAATGAAGGATATCGTATCTAAAGAAGTCAAGTACCCTTGTATTCTGTTGTATATCATTGCTATGTTAAGGCAAAATAAACTTCCTTTGACTTACAAGCTTCTTATTACATCCCTAAACTGAACCTGGGTTCTGATGTCATGATTATCCCTAACAAATGAAATATAATTTGTATATTTTCTCACATAGGCAGTTGCATGGAATAGACTTGTGGCATGAATGAACTTATGTCTAATTTCTGCCATACTAATTTCCAGTTTTCCCACTTGAATTCATCCCATCTGAAATAGAACAAATATACAAAAACTGAATTTGCCCTCTCTGGATTAGAATGAGTAGGGTTAATTTTCAGCTTTGCTGGGAAAAAAGCAGAGTGAATATATTTCCAGAAATAAGATATGAGCTGCATGTAGAATGTTAACATACATATAAGCTGAGATGATGCAATTTCTTTCACGGGAAATAAGACATTGAGGGTAAAATTCTCTGGTTATTCCTTTTTTATGTATCTTGTACAAACTGTATGTAAAATTGGCAATCTGGAAATTGGCCTATTTGGGAGAAGTTTCATTTATGAAAATGAAGGCAATTCAGGGCGGCTAGGTGGCACAGTGGATAGAGCACTGGCCCTGGAGTCAGGAGTACCTGAGTTCAAATCCGACCTCAGGCATTTAATAATTACCTAGCTGTGTGGCCTTGGGCAAGCCACTTAACCCCATTGCCTTGCAAAAACTAAAAAAAAAAAATGAAGGCAATTCCTGAGTTACTTTCAAAGGAGATAACCAGTAGTAGTATCACAATTGGTCCTTAACCTTATTGGATTGTTTGTTTCTCAGGCATTATATTAATTTTATATCTCCTCATTTTACCCTGCTTACTCAGTAGTCTAAGAAGCTCTGAATATAATCTAAATTCCTAATTAAATTCCTAAATTCCTACATAAATCTTCTAAATTTAAATTTAGGTAATAGAATTTGACTGAGAATCAAGGTGTTTTAATTCTATGGTTATCCCTGACATGAAGCACCTGTGTTACTTTAGGCAAATTAACTTACTGAGTTTTATTTTTTTTAATTTCACTCTAATACAACTCTGTATAGTGCTAACTATTTTCCACTCAGTAATCTTATCGATTTTGAATTTTTTATTTGATTTTTACAATATTTCCAGAGTAGTGGTAATACTACTTCAATAATAATAAAGGTATTATTATCCCCATTTTTCAGCTGAGAAAAATGAGATGCATAGAGATTAGCTAACTTGTCTAGAGTTACACAGTAAATGTCAAAAATAGGATTTGAATGTAGTTATTATCTGAATCAAAATACGATGTTCAATTCAAATAGAAATGTTGACATTATTTGCTACCTAAGGATCCCATATCTTGACTTAGTTTTAAGATGTAATACTATCTATGTTTTTTTTTTTTTTTTTTTTTTTTAGTTTTTGCAAGGCAATGGGGTTAAGTGGTTTGCCCAAGGTCACACAGCTAGGTAATTATTAAGTGTCTGAGACCCAGATTTGAACCCAGGTACTCCTGACTCCAGGGCGAGTGCTCTATCCACTGTGCCACCTAGCTTCCCTATCTATGTTTTATTATTATGTTTTTTAGGCTTTTGCTAGGCAATTATTAAGTGTCTGAGGTTGGATTTGAGCTCAGGGCTGGTGCTCTATTCATTGCACCACCTAGCTGCCCCTGTTTGATTATTTTTTATATTTGTTATTTCCCAATTATATTTTAATCTGTTTCCTTAGACTAAGGAATGTTATGGGCTCTTTGCTATATAGGCCATTGCATTTGATACTGTTCCGTGCTTTAGGTATTTATAAATGTGAAAACTGAAACAAGGGAGTTTAAGAGACTTGTCAGTGGTCACAAGGTTTATAAACTTGGGTTTCTTGATTCCAAAGTCAGCCTTCATTCCACTACATCAACCCAATAGAGTTAGAATAAATGATTTCTAAGGAAATGTCAAACTTTGAAATTCTATGAGAAATTATCCTCTTACCTCCCAATCTGCCAGACATGGATTCTTGGTTGTTGAGAGGATTTTCTATGACTTTGGGTCATACATTTTGTTTTTCTAAGCTGTGCTGACTCTTCAACCAGCTCAGTTATAGCACCCATGGTAATCTTTCCTATGAGTTTCTATCACTGGATTTCTGCTGTCTCCTCTGACCTTTTGAAACTCCTCTGACCTTTTAAAGGTTGCACCTTAGTCTGCTCTGTTACACTAGGATGAGAGAGTAAGATAGCTGAAAGAGCTTCTCCCCCTCCTCTTCCTTGAAGCTTATGGAAATTTTTCTTCCTCACTTGCTTTCAAGGAAGAGAAAATTATTTGATCTTTTTGTGCCTTTTGTAGGCACACTCAATTTTGGCTTAGAGTTAATTAATAGGATCTTCCCACTCAGTAAAATGAAATTAAACAGTCATAGAATACTTGTATATGCTCTGAAGTATAAGGCAGCAATCCCTATTCCAAATTTCTGAAGACAGGCTTCATTCACAACCATCTGGGTTAGCACAAGGCAGAATAAATTTCTAATCCTTTAGGAACTGGAAATTTATTGGTAAATTCCTCCTTGCACCTTAATTAATAAGTTTCAGAAGGTTTTTGCAATTTGACATTACTCTGGGGCAAATCTTTTTATAGCAAAATTTTGGTAAAATATAATATATTGCTTTCTAATCTTTCTGAACCTCAATTTCCTTCATGTATAAAATGGTGATTATTAAAAATACCTGCCTCGATGCCTCACAGAATGGTTTATAGGATGAGATAATGTTTGTGCAAATAATTTTAAAACTTTAAAATGTAAGTTTTCATCATTATTGTTGTCATCATCATAATTATTTTTCAACACAATACAAAATAGTTCTTAATTGCTTTTTATTCATGTCATTTCATTAGACTGTGAGAGATAATGGTTCATGCCCTCAAAGAGCTTACTTTCAGTGAGGGTGAGGGAGGAGAAAGGGGAATAATTTATACATTTTGTTTTTGTTATTATTACATAGTTGGGAATGGAATGGAGTATAGAATCCCACTGCATATTAAGCATGTACAAAATTGAGAGCTGTCCTACTAGCTTTCATCTATATGTTAGATCAACAGTAAGGGTCCCCAGTCCTTTGTCATGACAAACTCTCTAATGACCATGAAGCAGGAAGAGCATCTGACTTAATAACTCTTTAAAAGAACCCTTGTTTTTCCTCTTCTTTTCTGCCTATGGATTGCATTGGGAATATTAAAGCCTCTCCTTTTGGGAATGAGGAAAGTATCATCTATGTCTTCATCTTGGTTGCATATAAATGTTCTACTTGGGAAAATCTGAGACTGCATCTCAGGTCCATTGTCCTTTTTGTTGAATTCCTCACCCCAAACCACCCAAATTATAAATCACCTAGGCAATGTTCACTTCAGTTCCAACTACATTCCACCATCAGTCTTTTGGTTTTTCTATCTCCTCACTGATAGCCTCATTCTCCTTTCTGTATTGTTTTCCTCTCTTAGGATGAAAGTTCCTTGATGGTAACTTCTGCCTTTTTGTTGTTGTTTATTGATAGCCTTACCAAAGCTCTTCTTTCCTTCCTTCTTTTCCTTCCTTCCTTTCCTTCTTCTTTTTCTTTCTTCTGTCTGTCTGATCTAACATCCATTCATCTTTCTTTCTTTCTTTCTTTCTTTCTTTCTTTCTTTCTTTCTTTCTTTCTTTCTTTCTTTCTTTCTTTCCATCTATCTATCTATCTATCTATCTATCTATCTATCTATCTATCTATCTATGTCTTCTGCTTTGTTTCTTTGCTTGATCAAAGGTGATGAAATAGTGATATAGAGCTGGGTCCCCTGTGAATTTGAGACAAGTTCTAGAGATCCTGAATCCTCAACTAGTGCAGAAGGTGTATGCTACATACACCATGATGTTTTTTCTAGAAGTCATGGGAAAGAGTTTAAACTTGACAGTGGGTTTTTTTTTGTTTTTATTTTTTTTACAAGGCAATGGGGTTAAGTGACTTACCCAAGGCCACACAGCTAGGTAATTATTAAGTGTCTGAGGTCACATTTGAACTCAGGTACTCCTGACTCCAGGACTGATACTCTATCCATTGCACCACCTAGCTGCCCCAACTTGACAGTGTTTTTACAAGGAGACACTTAGAAGGAGATATTTTAATAGTTTAGAGGTGAGGGAACTTTGGAATGTTGATTTAATGCAAAATGTTTTGATGTCTTTTAAGTCTCAGCTTTTGTGGAGTATAATAATACCTTTAAGTAATGTGACTATTTGCTTTTGTCTCATCAGGGCCTGGTTGTGAGCCTTTTGTGTTTAGTATTTCTTTTGGGTGGGAGTAACAAATAACTGTCTTCTACCTTCTTTGCACTGGATTTCAAATACATTTCTACTCCCCCTTTTTGGGGAGACCCTAGACATGAAGCAAAACCAAGTTTTAAGTAATTTTTCCAAGTGTCCCTGGCAGGACTTTAAAGAACTAAAGGATGCAAGGAAAGGAATCTAACTCCTCTTATTAATGGTCATTCTTCTAGGATTGAATCTGCTTATCACATGTATAGGTGTGGAGCAAAGTGTGCCCCCTCCTCTCCAGGCTGCATGTCAGACTTTCTCTACCATGCCTCTGAAACTTCTTCATCTTAGAAACTCACTCTAGTTCTGGAGTTCACATGGAAGTGCCCTGTAGCCTCTCTGTTCAGTTGGATGGCTCTTCACAAATCTCTACTTAAGGAGGAGGCCATTTTTCATTCATCTTCAGTCTGCACTCTGGACTTTGTCTCTCAAATCCCAGGTACCTTTTTTGACTCCTATGTCCCCTTATCATCCTCCCTTTATGTGTTGTCTTCCTACATAAGAATGTAAGCACCTTGAAGGCAAGGACTATCTTTCCTTTTGCTTGCATTTATATTCCCAGTGACTGGTACATAGAAAGTACCTAATAAATACTTGACTGACTGACTGACATTAGTAGAAAGGGAAAGTTTCTGACCTTTCAGGGTCTAAGTAGAATTGTATTTCCAATCAGACTTTTAGTCTCTATAACAAATACTTTAAAAAAGTCATTAGCTTCTCTCTATATCTATAAGAGTATTGGACACACACATGCATATAGAAATATACACAAAAAATGCATACAACATAACAAATGCTTAAAATGTTAGATTTACAGAATGTTAAAGATGGAAGAAATCTTAAAGATTTTCTAATTCATAGGATCATAGTATCATCTATTTAGAGCCAGAAGGGAGCTTAGAGACCCTCAAATTCAACTTGTCTTGTACAGATAAGCAAATAGAAGCCCAGGGAGGTGAAATTTGTTGAAATTAATCAAATCTCCAGGCTTTCATTATTTATCTTGAGAAGTAATTGATATTCCAGAGTTGAAAGATGAAAATTTGAATCATTCTCTGGAGTTTGCTATTACTGAGGGAAATATGACAAACTAGTAAAAAGATTTTTTTTGGTTTTTTTCAAAACTCCTGGCTTAGTTTACTGCAAGTTTATCTGAGTCAATATTTGAATTCAGATCTTCCTAACTTTTAGTCTTTCATCATAACCATTGTGCCACTTAGTAGTTTTTTTTTTTTGGATGAAGCAGTGGGTTTAAATGACTTGCCCAAGGTCACTAGTAAGTTTTAAGTGTATGAGGCAGATTTGAACCCAGTCCTCCTGACTCCAGGACTGGTGTTCTATCCACTATACCACCTGGTTGCCCCTACTTAATGCTTAATATTCTAATATTAGGGATTCTAGGAAGGGAAGGAGATGAGGGGGTATATTCCAGTCATTAGGGAACCTCTTATGCAAAGGGACAGAGATGGGAAATGTGTTATGAACATCAACGTCTTTCTCCTATTATCTTCACTGAATTTGTTTCTTAGATTTATATCATCAGAATACAAGATTTCCAACTTTCAGCCTTATGTAGGGGCTCCGGCACAAGGGCTCCAAAATTGTGCTCATATCACACTACAAGCTCCCAGCAAAGTGATTGCCAAACCACTATTTGAAGCTTTATTTGGTTTGCTTCCTCTGCTGATTTCTGTGTTTAAATACTTAACTTCATTAAATTGTTCTCAATTTTCCTGATGACCCTATTGCTTCTACCAGGTTCTAGCTTTTTGGAAGTAAACAACTTTAAAAAAATAACTACCAGTCAGACCTTATTAATGGAACTGAATATAAGGACTACAAGCCCATCTAATCAATCTATACATCACTCTCCCTTTCCCCCCATGAATTCCTAATAACTTAGATGCATGGAATCTTTCCCTTAATGATTTAGTGGACTAGTTTCAGCATTCAGGGCTGCACTTCAAGTAATCAATAGTCTGTCTCTGTCTCTCTATAAAGTGTATGTGTGTGTGATAGAAAAAAAGGAGGATGGAGGAAGAAAGAGGAGAAAGAGAAAGACAGATACAAAGAGAGACAGACACAAGAGACAGAGGACACTAGAGACACACAGAGAGACAGAGACAGACAAAGGAGAAAGGGAGAGAAAAGGGGAAGAAGGAATGAGAGAAGATAATAGGATAATATATTTAGAGATGGAAGGGACTCTGGAGTCCATTTATTCAAATTCCCCTCATTTTAGAGATGGGGACACTAAGTCCCAGACTCTATTGCTAATAGTTTTAGAAAAGTTTTATCTTTGGTGTAAGGAAAATTGGCAAGTGGTAGGGTAATATTTGAATTTAGGTCCACTGATTCCAAATCCAGCATTCTTGAAAGGGAAGGAGAGTGAAAAGAGAAAGGAAAAGAAGGAAGCAGATGCAATTTTTGTTCTTATTTTTAGAAAAGTGGGGAAACTGAGTTGTGGAAACTGTTGTGGCTTGTCATTTGATGCACTGAACAATGAGCTTTTATAGACTCATCCCTTTATTGATTATTTACTTTCTCTTCCTTGTTTGAAAGCCATCCTGACTTCTTTGTCTTGAAACTTTAATGTTCTAAAGAGTGCAAGTTTTAAAAAGCAGTAACTACATTCCAAAATGATATGATTAAAAATGACACCATAGCTGGATCTGCATTTGAGATCAGGAGCTGCTGCAAATGGAACAATAAAGCAGTCTTACAATATATATGAATGACAAAATCAGTCAGAAATTATCATGGTAATTTCATTTGCTGGGGTAATTTTAGGTAAGGGCATATTCATTTCAGTTTAGTAACTAACAGTTTGATACATTTGTTATCTGATGTGGTTTTTGTACTCATTATTGTGGAAAAGAGCTTTCCCTCCTCTTTTTGAATAATATTTAGAAATGCAGTTGTTATGATAATTTATTGGAACCTGTAACCACATTCATTTCTGACTGTAATTCTGATGGGATTCATTATTTCTTTTATGACATGGTTAACATTGCTTCCATTGGAGGGAAAAGGATAAGTGAAAGGAGGAACAATTTGGCATAACAAAACATTAGGTAGTATTTACACCTAAGGAGGGGAATGTACATTAACCTTGGTTCTATGGAAACCTGAGAGATATGAAGATACCTCTGGAATATTCATGGTAATATTTAGACCCAAGGCAGGATGGCAGAGAGTGTAGCATCTGGAAATAGAAAAATCTAAGTTCAGATTCCACCTCAGACATCAATCAGATGTGTGACCCTGGGCAAGTGACTTAACCTTTTGCAGCATCAGATTCCTTAACTACTAAAGGGGGATAAAAGTCTCATCTATCTCACACAGTGTTGTTGTGAGAATCAAATGAGATAATATTTATAAAGTCTGTCACAAACCTTAAGGCACAATATAAATATTATTATAGGGTAAGCAAAATCATTTTCTGTTTTAGTTTTGAATTTATTGAATAGTAAATTATTATATGAAAAGTTTTCCATTAAAAAGTTCAGATTTTTAATGGCAATTTACAAAGTGCTTTCCTTACAATAATTCTGTGAGGAGAAATAAAACTATATAAAATGAAACAAAACCAACCCCCCCCCCCAAAAAAAAAAACTTTTATCTTCTTTTTCATATTGATGTGAGAGAACTCCCTGTGTGGAAATTCTGTCAATGCAAACTATAGATTTAGCTGCAACTTGTAGTCTCAAAGAGTTGTTTTAGTTAAGTGTCAGAGGCAAAATGTGACTGAGTTTCTATGAAAGTTCTTTATTCAGTATATGTGTTAAGTCACTATATACTTTACTATGTTAAAGATATGTGGTTAAAAACACTATTTTACAAAGGATAGTTTCCTTTTAAGGAGTCCAGTACATTATCTTCAAAACTTGGTAAACTTAGAGAACTAGGAAAATAAAAAGTCCAAACTATACTGATTTGTTGATCCAGAGATATAGTAGAATCTTCCCTGTCCTTCAGGGAAGTCTTTCTGATTTAGCATTGTTGTTGCCATAGTGAATGTGGAGGTGGAAAGGAATAGTGTTTTCCTTTATCAGATAGGAAGTATTTTCTTTTAAATCTTATTCTAAGTAATTTAAAAATTGTAATCTATGGTTTATGAGTATGGATCCTGAAGTATTGGGACGAGCCTAAATTAGATCTGGCACAGAAGGTCTGGGATTAGTTGACAAGGATAGATTGTAATGACTTTGTGGATGATTTTGTTGCTGAAGTAGGTGAAAGGTGATATAGAAGATAGCCTTGGGTGATAGTTGCAATATAAATGCAATAAAGGTAGACTGAGGTACAGACTCTGAGATAGATTGATTTATTAACCATGATGCATATAACTTAATAAGGTGGGTCACTCTGAGAACCTCATCAAAGCCAGTGACCCTCCAGAGAAGGAGGAGATCCTCTTTATTAATATACAAAAAAGAAGGGGTCTTGGTAGATGTGGAGAAAAGCTGATAGGCTGTAGGAATAGGGCAAGAATATTCTGATTGACTACACTCAGAAAGGTGGTTTAATATTCAAACAAGGCAAATCGCACAGCTGTCTAACAATAAGGAATGTTAATTGTTTAAGGGATTACAACAAAAAGACTTGCTGTCTCCTTGGAAGAGATTTAAAACTCCCTTAATTACACAAAAATCAAGAAAGGACAAACTACCTATGTTTAATGGCTTGCTTTAACTATTATAGCATAGTACACTTAACTCTTAGTAAGTTTGATACATGTATTTAATTCCTGTATGTTGTGTCCTGGAGTTTTTTTTCCCTCCTTATAAAACATTTCTTTATTGTTGAGCATGCTTATCTAGTCCCATGGCAATACCAATACAGCAGATAAAGGAGACCATGGTTAGCATACTAGTGTCAATAGGAAGGAAACATAATTTTTAACTGAGAGTGAAAATTGCAATATAAATGAAGATAGTGGATATGGGAGTAAGAATGAAAAACTGTGAATTTATGGTAATAGATGGTAATTTATGGTAATAGAACATTCATTCTATTACTACCTTCCTCACTCTGCTTTATCAGTAATATCTTGCATTGGACAATATAAGGGAATCAGAGGATAGAGGGCTTTCACCATCAAGAAACCTGTCAATCTTAGATCAAAAAAGGTACATTAAACCATATGTAAGGATATGGTTTGATCAATGCATATTGATTTAGAAAACCATGTAATAATATTATATTTTCTCATTTTGTTAACTGTTTTGCAATTACATTTTAACTGGTTTGGCTGTACTTGGGAATAGGCTCCAATGGATCAAACAGTCTCCATGTTTGACACCTCTTTCTAGGCAACTTTAAGATTTAGTTTCAGAGGGGGTGTTGAATGCAAAATAGAAGTTTTCTGACCTAGAAATTTCCTATATCAATGAAATCTTATCTTCAGTTTCCATTCAACTAGGAAGTGTCCCATATTTCCCACATCCCTTCCAACACTGATCATTGTGCTTTCTGGTCATATTGGCCCGTCTGAGGAGGTGTGAGGTGGTATCTCAGAGATGCTTTAATTTGTATTTCTCTAATAAGTAATGATTTAGATTAATTTTTCAGATGTCTGTGAATTGCTTTGATTTCCTCAGCTGTAAATTGCCTTTGCATATCCTTTGACCATTTGTCAATTGGGGAGTGGCTTGTTTTTTGAAAATTTGTCTCAGTTCTCTGTATATTTTAGAAATGAGTCCTTTGTCAAAAACACTAGTTGCATAAGTTGTTTCCCAATTTACTACATTTCTTGTGATCTTGGTTACAGTGGTTTTGTCTGTGCAAAAGCTTTTTAATTTAATGTAGTCAAAATTATCTAGTTTGTTTTGAATGATGTCCTCTATCTCTTCCTTGGTCATAAACTGTTGCCCTTTCCATAGATCTGTCAGATAAACAAGTCCTTGATCTTCTAGTTTGCTTATAATATTGATTTTATGTCTAAATCCCATATCCATTTGGATCTTATCTTGGCATAGGTTGTGAGGTATTGGTCTAATCTAAGTTTCTTCCATACTAACTTCCAATTTTCCCAACAGTTTTTATTGAAGAGAGAGTTTTTATCCCAATAGCTGGACTCTTTGGGTTTATCAAACAGCAGATTACTATAATCATTTCCTGTTATTTCACCTAGTCTATTCACACTGATCCATGACTCTATTTCTTAGCCAATAACAGTTTTGAGAACTGATACTTTATATTATAATTTTAGATCTGGTTATGCTAAGCCACATTCTTTTGCACTTTTTTTCCATTGAATCCCTAGAAATTCTTTTTTTTTTTTTTAGGTTTTTGCAAGGCAAATGGGGTTAAGTAGCTTGCCCCAGGCCACACAGCTAGGAAATATTAAGCATCTGAGGGTGGATTTGAACTCAGGTACTCTTGATTCCAGGGCCAGTGTCACCTAGCCGCTGCCTGGAAACTCTTGACTTTTTATTTCTCCATACAAATTTACTTACAACTTTTTCTAACTCATTAAAGTAATTTTTTAGAATTTTGATTGGTAGGGCACTAAACAAGTAATTTAGTTTTGGTAGAATTTTCATTTTTATGATATTAGCTTGACCTATCCATGAACAGTTGATGTTTGCCCCATTTAAATCTGATTTTATTTGCCTGAGAAGAGTTTTCTAATTGTTTCCAAAACGTTTTTGAGTTTGCCTTGGCAGGTAGACTCCCAGGTATTTTATTTTGTCTGCGGTTACTTTGAATAGGATTTCTCTTCCTGGGTCTTTCTGCTGTATCTTGCTAATCATATATAGAAATGTTGAGGATTTATGAGGGTTTATTTTATATCCTGCTACTTTGCTGAAGTTGCTAATTATTTCTAGTAGTTTTTTAGAAGACTTTTTGGGATTCTCTAGGTATACCATTGAGTCATCTGCAAAGAGTGAGAGTTTTGTCTCTTCCATCCCTATTCTAATTCCTTCAATTGCTTTATCTTCTCTTATTGCTGAGGGTAATATTTCTAATAGGATATTGAATAGTATTGGTGATAATGGGAATCCTTGTTTCACCCCTGATTTTATTGGAAATGCCTCAAGTCTACCACCATTGCATATAATGCTTTTTGATGGTTTCAGCTAAATATTGCTTATTATTCTAAGGAACAAATCATTTATTCCTACACTCTCTAGTGTTTTTAGTAGGAATGGGTGTTGTATTTTATCAAAAGCTTTTTCAGCATCTATTGATATGTTCATATGATTTCTGATAGGTATGTTATGGATATAAATAATTATACTAACAGTTTTCCTAATATTGAGCCAACCCTGCATTCCTGGGACAAATCCTTCTTGATCATAATGTATTATCCTAGTGATAACTTGTTGTAATTGTTTTCCTAAGATTTTATTTAAGATTTTTGCATCTATATTCATCAGGGAGATAGGTCTATAATTTTCTTTCTATATTTTAACTTTTCCTGGTTTAGGTATCAGGATCATATTGTGTCATAGAAAGAGTTAGACAGAGTTTCCATCTTCACCTATTTTCCCAAAGAGTTTATATAGAATTGGAGCCAATTGTTCCTTAAATGTTTGATAGAATTCACTTGTGAATCTATCTGGCCCTGGAGATTTTTTCTTAGGCATGTCAATAATGGCTTGCTAAGTTTCTTTTTCTGAGATAGGGTTATTTAAGTTTTTAATTTCCTTTTCATTTAATCTGGGCAACTTATATTTTTGTAAGTATTCATCCATTTCATTTAGATTGTCAAACTATTGTTTGTTTATTGTCATAGAGTTGGGCAAAATTATTTTGAATTATTACTTTAATTTCTTCCTCATTGATGGTGAGTTCAACTTTTCCATTTATGATATTAGCCATTTGGTTTTCTTCTTTCTTTTTTTTAAAATCAAATTGACCAGAGGTCTATCAATTTTATTGTTTTTTCCCATGAAACCAGCTCTTGGTTTTGTTTATTAGTTCAATAGTTTTCTTGCTTTTGATCCTATTTAATTTCTCCTTTAATTTTTAGAATTTCTAATTTGGTATCCAATTGGGGGTTTTTAATTTGTTCTTTCTCTAATTTTTTTAGTTCATTGATTTCTTCTTTCTCTAATTTATTCATGTAAACATTTAAAGCTATAATATATAATATATATTATACATAATATAATATATAGATATGAGATATATAATGTAAAGATACAATATATAATACATAATGCATAACATATAACATATAACACACAATATATGACACATGATATATAATATAGGATATATAATATGCACTATATAATATATAACATAGAATACAACACATAATACAATATTTAATATATAATATAATATACAATATAATATATAACATATAATATACAATCTATAATATATAAAATATGATATGATATGATATGATATGATATAATATAATATAATATAATATAATATAATATAATATAATATATATAATGCATAATGTATAATGTATAATGTATAATATATAATATATCCCCTGACAGCCCATAATGTATCCCATAGGTTTTGGTATTTTGTATCATTATTGTCATTATCTAGGATGAAACAATTAATTCTTTCTATAATTTGTTGCTTGATCCACTCATTCTTTGAAATGAGGTTATTTAGTTTCCAATTAGTTCTGGGTCTGTATCTTCCTGATCCAATATTGCATATGCTTTTTATTGCATTAAGATCTGAGAAAGGTGTATTTGCTATTTCTGTCTTTCTGCAATTGATCATTAGGTTTTTATGCTCTAGTACATGGTCAATTTTTGTACAAGTGCCATGTACTGCAGAGAAAAAGTATATTCCTTTCTATCCCCATTCAATTTCCTCCATAAGTCTATCATATCTAAATTTTATATCAATCTATTTCCCTCCTTAACTTCTTTCTTGTTTATTTTATGGTTGGATTTATCTAAATCTGAGAGTGGGAGATTGAGGTCTCCCACTAGTAGAGTTTTGCTGTCTATGTCTTTCTGTAGCTCTTTCAACTTCTCCTCTAAGAATTTGAATGCTGTCCCATTGGGTGCATACATATTTAGTATTGAAATTACTTTATTGTCTATGGTACCTTTTAGGAGGATATAGTTTACTTTCTTATCTCATTTAATGCTATTTATTTTTGCAGCTGCTTTGTCTGAGATAAAGATTGCTACCCCTGCTTTTTCTCCTAATCTTTTTTAGCACCTTTTTTCAGATACCCTTTCCCTATTTAAAGCAGAAAATTTTGGTGGCCACCCCTCTTCACTTCGTGCATGGGGTAATCCTGGCCTATTCATTCATCTTAGGAAAAACTGAAATTTTCCTAATGATGATATTACTAAGGAAATTAGGGGGAAAATGAAATAAAGAAAAAAGCAGGTATAAATGACTTAGAATAGATTTTTAAAATAGTATCTAGCTATGGAATGGTTTGACTGACACATGGTTTAGTATGACACCATTGTATGCCTTGTTTTAATTCTTTATCCTTTGCTACGCAACTACAATCTTAGCTTTCAGGTTAATATTTTCCCCAAGGCATGGGTTACATTTAAGTTCATCACTCAAAGGGGAAAGGTTATGAGGTGAAGAACCAGCAACAGACATATTTGCTATGCTTTTCTTATCTGGAATTTTCCATTAAACTACTTCATGATAATTATGGTGGGTAGGAGATCCTGGTGGAATTCTATCACCTCAGACAAATGACTTATCTATCCTAGCTTTGAAAAGAGGTTAAATCAACTTAACCTGAAATAGATACCTTTTAGTCCTTGAAGTATGTAGCAACAATTTTTTTCCTACATAAATGTGAACTTTTGCTAATTGTTTTGACATAGGTAAATACTGAACACCAACAACTTCAAAAAGGACCAGCCTTTTAACCTTCTTCCCCCCTCTTATATTAAAGATAACTTTGACTTTTATCAACTGGACTGAACCAATCTCTAACTCATGGATGAGTGAAGTTGAAAAGAGATAGAAGGGGTGGTTAGGTAGCACAGTAGATAGAGCACTGCCCCTGGAGTCAGGAGTACCTGAGTTCAAATCTGACCTCAGACACTTTCTTATTACCTAGCTGTGTGTCCTTGGGCAGGCCATTTAACCCCATTGCCTTACAAAAACCTAAAAAAATAAAAGGGATAAGAGAGTCAATAATCAAATAGAAGTTTAAGTTCACAGTGAGGGAAATGATTTGTGAGCAATGAGGGAAAACAAATGAGAGGACCAGCCTTTATTGTAGCTAAAACTTGATTTATATATTTGTGGCTAGAAAAAGGGTTAAATAGTGTAGAGTAGCAAGACTGGTGAGGCACAATAGCAATAGTGAAGCAAGATTGTCTAATGACAAAAAGTCTGTTCATAGCAAGATTTAATGTCTGGGTCTCTTGGTGCTTGCCAAGCTCAGTAACCATGTGCTTTAGCTACAGCATTGTTCATTCAGATAGTAAAGTGCAAAGGATGGTTGTTATATCAAAGACAGGGCACAGCTTGCTTGCTAGGACTTAGCTCTGGAAAAAATCTTGTTCCCTTAATAGTACTTATTATCTCCCTTGTATTCGATAGACTAGCTTCCACTCCTAGTCCTCCCAATATTCTTCTCAGAGAGACAGAGTAATTTGTTTCTTTATAATATAAACTTTTGTGGTAACTTATTCACTAGTTACCATGTAGCTCATTGCAAGGGGTGGGGCCAGGGAATGGTTCAGCATTGGTTTCCAATCTGTTTTAACTTTACTGCTCCTCAATGAGATCTGTATGTCATTAGAAATCACCCAGTAATACATATAGAACTGCCACAACTTGGGAAGTGCCCCCATTTACCAGGGATTCCTAGAAGCTATCCCAGGAGATCAGGTGGCAAGAAGTGCTATCACTACCATAGGATAATTTTCCTCCTTACTTCTCCTTTACTCTGGTTTTTTGATTGCTCACAGAGATTGGTTGAGATTGCAGTTAACAATTCCATCTTCTTGATAAGTCAAGACAGGTTGTCAGCAAGCATTTATTGGTTCTAAGCACTATATTAAGCACAGAAAACAACAAAACAACAAAAGCTGCATAAGCAGCATCAACAGCAACAATAAAGAGTCCCTATTCTTTTTTTTGTGATTTTCTTGTTTATTTGTTTATTTATTTATTTTCATCTATATACATATGTATATTTTTAAGTTACAAAATTTCCTTCCACCCTCTCTTCTCACTCCCTTCATCTCAACAGCGAACAGTCAGGTTAGCATTGTAAATACATATTTTTGATAAACATGTCTATAGATTAGTTATTTTTGGTATGAGGAATTAGGATTAAGGGAAAGAGATATAAGAGATAATTTTTATAAATTGTTCATCAGATTCTGAAGGATTGTTTGTGTGTGTGTGTGTGTGTGTGTGTGTGTGTGTGTGTGTGTGCGTGTGTGTGTGTGTGTATGTGCATGTGCACACATATTTTTTTTCTTCCTCTGGAAGGGAATAACATTGTCCATAGCTGGTCTAATACACTTATTCTAGCTTTCTGAACTATAGAGAGGAACTGCTTCCATCAAGATTGTTCAGCTCACAATGTTGTTAATGTGTACATTATTCTCTTGGTTCTACTCTCTCTGCTCAGCATCAGATCCCATAAATTATTCCATGCTTCTCTGGAGCCCAACCATTTATAATTTCTTATAAAACAATTATATTTCATAGTTTTCATGTACCATAACTTGTTTAGCCTTTCTCCAATTGATGGGCATCCCCTCAATTTCCTATTCTTTGCCACTACAAAAAGAGCTGCTATGGATATTTTGGAACATGTAGGACTTTAATTTCTTCTGGATATAGACCTAGAATTGGTATTGCTGGGTCAAAGGGTATGACCAGTTTTAATTGCTCTTTGGGCATAGTTCCATATTGATCTCCTGAAAGGTTGGATACATTCACAACTCCACCATCAATGCATCAATGTCCCAATCCTTCCACAACCTCTCCAACATTGATCATTTTCCCTTTTCTCCTCTTGGCCAATCTGATACGTATGAGGTGATACCTCAGTGTTTTAATTTGCATTCTCAGGGTAGCTAGGTGTTGCAGTGGATAGAGCACCGCCCCTGGAGTCAGGAGTATCTGAGTTCAAATCTGGCCTCAGACACTTAATAATTACCTAGCTGTGTGGCCTTGGGCAAGCCACTTAACCCCACTGCCTTGCAAAAAAAAGTGCATTCTCTAATCAATAATGATTTGCAGCATTTTTTATATGATTACTTATAATTTCTTCATTTGAAAATTATCTGTTCATATTCTTTAACCATTTATCAATTGGGGAATGACTTGTGACCTTATAAATTTGATGCAATTTTCTATCAATTTTAGAAAAGACCTTGATCAGAATTACTAGTTGTGAAGATTGTTTCCTAGCTTTTTGCTTTCTTTCTACTTTTGGCAACATTGATTTTATTAGTGCAAAAATGTTTTACTTTAATATAGTCAAAATCATTCATTTTGCAGTTTATAATGTGCACTAATTCTGGTTTAGTGATAAATTTATCCCCTTTCTATAGATCTGATATAGAGTATTTCTTGGTCTATTAATTTCTCTGTGGTGTCGCTCTTTATGTCTAAATCCTGTAGCTATTTGGACCTTATCTTGGTATAGGGTGTGAGATGTGGATCTATGCCTAATTTTTGCCATACTATTTTCCTGTTTTTCCAACAATTTTTGTCAAATAGGGTGTTCTTATTCCAGAAGCTGATGTCTTTGGGTTTGTCAAAGAGTAGATTGCTGTAGTCATTTACTGTGGTTTCCTTTGAACATATCCTAATCCACTCATCTATTACTCTATTTCTTAACCAGTACCAGGCAGTTTTGATGACTGCTGCTTTATAGAATAGTTTTAGATCTGACAGAGCTAAGTCACTTTCCTTTATTTTTTTCACCAGTTCCCTTGCTACTCTTGACCTTTTGTTGTTCCAGATGAATTTTGTTACTATTTTTTCCCAGCTTGATAAATTAGTTATTTGGTAGTTTGATTGGTATAGTACTGAATAAGTAATTTAGTTTGGATAGAATTGTCATTTTTATTATATCAGTTCAACTTAATCATGAACATTTGATATTTTCCATTTATTTAGATCTGACTTTATTTGGGTGAGAAGTGCTTTTATAATTGTGTTCATACAGTTTCTGGATCTTGGGAGGTAAATTCCCAAGTATTTAATGTTGTCTGTAGTTATTTTAAATAGAATTTCTCTTTCTATCTCTTGTTCTTGGGCTTTGTTGTTCATATATAGAATTGCTGATGATTTATATGGGTTTATTTTATGTTCTACTGCTTTGTTGAATTTGTTAATTGTTTCAAGAAGTTTTTTAGATGACTTTCTCAAGCTCTCTAAGTATACCATCATATCATCTGAAACGAGTGAAAGTTTTGCTTCCTCATTGCCAATTCTGATTCCTTCAATTTCTTTTTCTTCTCTTATTGCTATGGTTAAAATTTCTGATACCATATTGAATGGTAATGGTGATAACAGGCATCCTTGTTTCACCCCTGATTTTACTGGAAATGCTCTGAGTTTATTACCATTACATATAATATTTGTTGATGGTTTTAGATAGATACTATTTATCATTTTAAGGAAAACTCCATTTATTCCTAAACTGTCTAGTGTTTTTAATAGTATGTTGTATTTTATCGAAGATGTATTTAGTATCTATTGAGATAATATGATTTCTGTTAGTTTTGCTATTGATATGTTTAATTATGTTGAGTCTTTTCCTTAATATTAAATCATCCCCGCCTACCTGATATAAATTCTACCTGATCATGGTATATTATCCAGGTAATAACTTGATGTAGTCTCATTGCTAAAATTTTATTTAAGATTTTTGCATCAATATTCATTAGGGAGATTGGTGGAGTCCCTACTCTTAAGGAGTTCACAGTGAAATGATAAAATAAAGGTTCATCAGGCTTTACTTATTTCCTGATCTTTCAGGTTTTCTCTTCTACTCTTTATTTTTGTCCTTGTGAGGAATGGAGTTGACCTAGGGTCCTTGTCCTTTACAAGTGAGCCTGCTCAAGGTGGTTCATGCATATTACTGTTCACTCCCTTATGCTCATTATGACCAGGGCGGGGAAAACATATTAGAGAATGATATTGTAACCCAGACCAATGATTGGCATAAAGGGGAGGAACAAGCCTTTCAAACTGCATATAAGATTGGAATTTTTGTAATTTGGGGTCTTGCTAGGAGAAAGACCTACAGAGTTTATTAATAAAAGCTATTTCAGTCACCCTGGACTAAGTATTTATAATTACAAGTCATTGAAAACACCCTGTAGTCTCCCCTTTTGGTATTGTCACCTTGAGGTAGGGGAAATATTGTATAGAAAAATATGCTTTATAGTTATTAGTATGTATCCTTTGTACTGACCACATACATCTTTACCTTCCCTTCCCCATCCCATTGTTCAAGCTATGAAAGAGGTCAATGAGCTTTTAGTAAAGTATCTTGCCCTCCCCAGGCAAGGACTCCTAGTAAATCCTTGCCCCCAAGGCTATGAGATGAGGTCAATGAACCCTTGCCCCTCCCAGGTAAAAGACAACCTCAAATAATAAAACAATGGATCCCTGGCCTTAACCTGAAAGAATTAAGTCTTTGATCTACTCCCCTTCATCTACATAGCTTTCATTACCTTAAGATATAATGAGTTACCTGCCTCTCTCATTATCTCATCTCTGCCCTCTGACCTACTGCCCCTCATCAACATCTCCCCCACTTACATCCTTCTTAAAAATCTCTGCTCACTCTGCCTTTAAAGGGAAACTGGCTCTGGGGGAACAATATCCTCCACCCTGATTATTCCTCTTCACTGCTCAGGATGACTGGTCTCCCTTTGGATAGCAGCCCATTCTGGGGGGGGGGGAGGTCATCCCCCAAACACTCCTACCCCTTTGCCCTTTTCCACTACTTATCTTGCCTACTTATTATGCTGCTTGTCTTTCTTGAAGCTAGCCTGCTTTTGGGGAGTGTGACCTCCCCCCACACTCAACACCTTTTGTTCTTCTTTACTATTTATCCCCCATTTGTTTTTCTTCTTATGGGAAGTCAGTCTGCTCAGAGTAATGTGATTCTCCAAACACTCCTACCTTCTTCCTACTTTTACTGAAATTTACTATCTTGCTGCTTCTCCAAAGAACCTGTGAGGTATAGAATAGTAGTAGAGTCACCCGTGAATTTTTCGTATTAGTTTATGACTTTTTGTGTATATCGTAAACTGTTTGCAACCTGTGAATTAAAATTTAAATCTTTCTTACCTTCCTGAATCTAAAAGATTGGTGATTTCTTCATCCCCAAATGAACCTATAGATAGATCCTTAAGTCTTCCCATTTTTGCACCTTAATCTCCCACCTTCAGTCTTTTTGACCTACATAAGCTGGGGATCGAGCTACCTTTCTTGTTGTACCCTTAGGATTTAGGGTTTTTAGAATTTGACCCTTAGGATTTGACTTCTTGCTGAAGTTTCTTTTAGAGCAGGGGTGGGGAATCTTTTTTTTCCTGTCAAAAGTTATTTGGATACTTATCATCCAAATGATAAAAATGATATAAATATCCAATGATATATAACATCATTCTTGGGCCATACAAAATTATCAATTTAAAAATTAGCCCTCTTTATTTAGTCAAACATTTAATTAATTCATCCCTAGGAACTGAGTCCCATTTGCTATTGCCATGGCAGCATGAGGCCAAGTGATTTCTCAGACTGGATGTTCCCCACCACTGAATTACAGCATGAACTCCTTGAGAGCAGGGACTATCTTATTTTTTCTATTATCAGTCTCTACTTAAATATTCTATACTTGTTTAACACAGTCACATGACAACAATGCTAATAATAACCATTTAAGTACCTTTGTAAAGTTCTTTAAAGATTAAAAAAATATTTCATTTGAAACTCACAACAGCCCAGGGAGATATGTGCTACTATTACTTTTCCTATTTTACAGATGAGGAAACTGAATAAGAAAAAAGTTAAGTGATTTGCCCAGATTCACATATATAGTAAGTGTGAGTCACAATTCATTCATTCTTGCTAGCCTGTGCTTTATTCAAGAGTATAGTACTTCAGTTTTGAAACCTTTTCTTCCTTCCTTAATTTCTATAATTGACTATTATTATATATACCACAGTTCAGGATGAAAATCCCTCATAATATGGAAGGCAATCACTTGTTTGTTTTTTCTTCCTCCATTTACCCCCTTTATCTTAGATGGCTGTTGTCCACATACATTTCATCCCTACAGAATCAGGTTTTCTTGTTGTGCATGTTAATTATCTATTACACTTGACATATTTACATTTCCATTACATTACCATTTCAAATCCTTAAAGTGCTAACCACATCTTGTTAGATATGTATGAAGACTCTTGAGCTGATTGTTAAATTTTCAGTGTGAACATTTATAACACAGAAATCTGCAAACATTACAAATCAGGGCTTGATTTATTGTTCTTTTAATATTGTTCAGACTCAAAAAATGGTGGAGAAAATGTTAATAATTCAGATTAAATTTAAAAGTATGTCATGAATACATTTTTTTTGGTGGAAGGATATTGTGAAACATTTACCAACACATTACTTTTCCTTATGTTCCCAATTCTATATCAAAGGTCCTTCATCTACTTTTGTGTGTAGCAGAACAGAGAGAAAGAACAAAGATTAAATGGTAGACTGTAGAACAGAGGCTATTCCAAGAGGTTTCTCCCAAGCCTGAAGTTACCAAAAATAACTGTCAAGGCCAGTTGATTGAACCATTTCTTCTGCCTGAGACTGCTTTAAACAAAAAATCCCAAGCAAGGAAATAGTCCAAGTAAATATTGCCTGGTTGTCTTTGGATCAAGCGAATTATGTGTGAGGATAGATTAAGAGGATGTATAAGAGGTTTATAGAGAGGTGAAGCTTGTAGGTTTATCAGTGCTTCAAAGTTAGCAATGGATGAGTGTGTGTCTGTATGTTTGTGTGTGTGTGTGTGTGTGTGTGTGTGTCTGTATGTGTGTGTGTTATCTTCATATCTATTAATGTCTTTATATCCTGTTGATTTTCCTTTCTTTGTGATTAGAATTTGAACCAGTTGTATTCTCTGTCTTCCTGAATTTTCATATGTGCTGATGCCTAAGATACATATCTAGTGAGAGGGATTGTGATGAAAAGACTTGCATAGGGGCAGTGCAGTAAATGGTGCTCTGGCCTTGGAGTCTAGAGGACCTGAGTTCACTTAATAATTACCTAGCTGTGTGACTTTGGGCAAGTCACTGAACCCCATTGCTTTGCAAAAAAGGAAAATAAAATAGAATAAAGAAACCTAAAAATAAACAAAAAAAGACTTGCTCAGATTCAATGGATACTGAATCCCTGAGTATATATTCCTCTAGAGCTTTTATGATAGACAAATCTTCCATAAAAGTTTATTTATTTTGGTGGACCAGCATCTTGAGGGTCAAAAGTTTCAGAATCATGAAATTGACAGAGGAAGGGGAAAGAGGATATGATTCATAATACATTTGAACCCAAGAACTAGAAGGAAACACAAGAGATCTGGGCCAGCTCCAGACTATTATAAACCATTCAGAATTTATCATGACCTATTCTTTCCTTTAATGTCTCTGGTGATACAGGATCTCCTTGGAGTTCATTCCAAGGTTTTATTGTCTGAATGGTTAAAAAATTCTTCCTTATGAGAGAATAGAATAGAAATAGAAATAGAAATTTTCTAGTCCAATCCCATATTTGGTTAAATTCAACATTTTGCTACCACTATATATGACTATATTTTGCTAAATCCCATGTTCATATGAAGAAAAATTGAATGTCAGCCATTTCTTATCAACTTTTAATGCAAGAAACTCTAAAAAAAATACAGTGAATAAGATAAGGAGAGAAATGAGAGTGAGTAGAAAATGAGTTCATAGAATCTTGAAATCATTAATCTAGAAGGGACTATTCTATTAATCTAAGGGACCATTAATCTAGAAGATCACTAATCTGGAACCACATCACAGCCACTGGTCAACCCTTTCACTTTATGAACAAGGAAATGTGAGCTCACAAAGTTCTAGTGCAAGTGAGTATCAGAGGGGAAAGAGTAAATTAAATGACAAAACATTTTCTCTTGGCTATAGTATTTGAATAAATTATTAGTTAGCTGCTGGACATGAATAACCTATTAACAAACAAGTAAATGGAAAACAGTTGGAGTGAATGTTTTATTTCCAAAGGCATCACATCCAGTCATCTCAGATTATAGATTTTCTGGTTTTTTTTTTTAATGAATAATCTAAAAGACTTATCATGAGACTTGAGAAGGCTAAATCAAAGTCAAGACAATGTTTACAAGTTTTCTCTATTGGATCACAGAAGATTGTCTCATTTCCTTCGATCACGTAAAATATAGTTAATTTATTTACCATAAATAGCATTAGTCTTTTAGAACCTAGAGGAAACTGGCACTGCCTCTCCACTAGAGGCAATTTCAAATCTCTGGTGTGAAGTGATCAAACTAGATAGCTTCTGTGTTGTCAAGGCTCAATCTATTGATATTTCAACATTTATTCTTCAACTTTGTATTAAGCTTTCAAAGTGGTATGGTCAGTAGAGTGATTGATCTGACATCTCCCTAGGTTAGTCCCTTTTTCATTCCTATCTTAAAGAAATAAATTTGCTTGCATTCCACCAGATGGCATTCTTTGTCCAGCAAACCTTCTGTTGACTGGTGTTATAACTTGCTTTTTCTCCTCATTGCTTTTTTTTTTTGACCTGTTTGGGTTTTATCTTTTATTCTGAAGGAACATTACTACTGTTACAACCTCCCTTCCATCTTCAGAATAGCAATAAAGGTTTCTGGAACCTTAGATGAACATGAGAATATGATCTGCTCACTACAGTTAATTGACAGATATCTAATGGAAACACCCCTCCCACACACACACACACCACAAATAGAATTAAATAAAACAATCATTGACTAAAATATGTTACAAAGATCTTATGCCCTTAAAATTAACAAAACAAAACTGTCCCTGTGGATGACTTACAATATTATAGTTTAGAAGGAAACTATAACCTGAGGCACTAAGGCAGAGTGCTCAGACAGAGATCGAAAATTAGCCCATTCTCACGTTGTCTCTAGTCATCTGAAGGATTCTATGGTCCTAGCTTAGCTGACAATTTTATTAGTGGTGCATGAGGAAAGAATAGAACTCTGGCTTGCTCTTACAGAACTGTCTTATCTTTACAGTAGCCACATAGGTGAAGGTGAGTTGAATTGATCATTAAATACTATAAACATGACCACTACTTCAGGTTATTCACTGATCCAATAGATGGACAGGCGGTAGAATGGGTAATCAGCTGGAAATGTGCCAGCTGAAATTAAGGGCTTCAGCAGTGCAGAAACCAGTCCAACAGCACTGAGTGGGGGAATAAGGGAAAGTCATTCTCAAAGAGGATAATCATACTGAGAATGCAGTGCCTGGGGAGTGGGCAGTGAGATCCACAGAGAGTGTTGTAGTCAATTGTGCCCAGACCTCTGGATAGTAGCAAAATGAGTTATTGGGTTTTTGTGGGAAAAGGCATGAAAACCTTCCATGTTAGTACTCTGGGTCAAAATCTTTTTGATTCTGTTTCAGTTATAACTCTGGCTAAAAGAACTGATTGCTAGAAGGTCAAGAATAGGTTGGATAAAGGGTGTAGTGATACCATACCCTAATAGTTCATTCAACTTTAGGATTTAGGAGGGAGGGCTGCTTTCTGAAGGGTGGGTTGCAGATTAGGATGTATCTAATAAATGTTTAACAACAAGATCCTCCCTCTCTATGAAATACTTTACACTTTCTTTTTTAAAAAAATTATTTTTAATATGTGGAATAAAATAAACATTTCCATAAAAGTGTAATTTTTAAAAAGATTATTGTATATGAAACTGCTTGCTATTCCTTTTAACTATCTTATCATGTAAATTTCTTTTTTTCTTCACCATTAACCCTACTCCCTTATGAGTATCACTAGAAACAAATAGGCTCTCTACTTTCTATCCAAGGCTCTGCTTTGTTTGCATTCCCAGGAACAAGATACTCCCCCACAAGATTAGTTGATCACTAGAATTCCCATCATCCTGTTGTTTAACTTGACTTTGGATACTCCCTAGCTTCCCAAGACTCTCAGTCTCCTTTTTCCTCTGAATGGAGGGTAACAGGGTGGATCACAAGACTCCCAAATCTTTCTTACATAGGAAGATAGACTCTGGACTTTCCAACTCATTTTTCACTTTTCTTCTACATCTCTCCTTGGTTTGAACTTCATGGAGTCAGCTTGCCAGACACCCCCAGCCCAGCTTGTAGCATCCATCTTCTTGCTTCCTTTTATGTTTTTTTCCTCCATTAGGACACTAGGTGGTACAGTGAATAAAGTGGTAGCCTGAAGTCAGAAAGACTCATCTTCCTCAGTATCAGACACATTTACTAACTATGTGACCCTGGACTTCATTTCCTCTGATTCCTCATCTGGAGAAGGAAATGGAAAATAACTCCAGTATTTCTGCCAAGAAAACCCTAAATTAAGTTACAAAGAGTCATACACAATTGAATAACAACCCCCCCCCCCCATTAGATCCTAAACTCCTTGAAGGCAAGTATTTTCTTTTTTTTTTTTATTTCCCCAACATAATAGCTCCTAGGTATTAAATTATAATTGGAGCTTAATAAATGTTTATTGAATTGAATTGAATTGAAAAGGGCATACTTTTAAGTTTAACCTGCATTATTAACATTTTCTCCATCACTTTCTTGAGTCTAGACAATCTACAAAGCTTGGAGTATTTACCAGTTTCCTAGGTGTATTTAATGTTCATGTTGAAATTTTAACAATTGTCTTGTCTATGTGAGCTGGCTTCAGCATACTCCTGGCTCCAGATTGATTAGTGTTTGGGGAGGAACAGATTTTCATAGGGTCACAGATTTAGATCTGGTCCACATAAGGAACTGAGACTTGGAGAGGCTAGATAACTTGTTCAAGGTTATATCTGGAAACTATTTTAACAGAAATGTTCTTTACTCTAAACCCATTTGTCTTAGCTGCCAATCCATGCTGCTTGGCTTTGTTCATGTGAAGAATGACTTTAGAGTAGTAACTAATGCAGAGATCTATACAAGTGATCAAATCCCATTCATTGAATTTTAACTAGTTGAGCAGTGGGGATTAATTATATGATATTTGAAAAGAAAAACACTTTCTCCCTTTCTCTGTACTCTTCTCCACCCTTTCCAGTAGATAGATAATCAAGAAAATAAGCTTTTATTAAACACTTGTTATCTTTTGCACTGTTTGCACAATCCTAAATATTGGGGAAACAAATGTAAACAAAAAGGACTGTTCCTGACCTTAAGAAATTTACAATCTAACTTAAAGGCAATAAATAAGAAGTTGAAGGAGGGAGGGGTCTTCAGGCATGCAGGAGCATGATGATGATAGAGTGGTGGTGGGAAGAGAAGTTGGTAGGAAATAAAGAGTTGGTTCTGATTCTGAGACCTCTCTGAAGGGATTCCTGGGGAAGAGTTTGAAGAAGTAGAGGTAATTGAGAGCACAGAAGAGGTGCGAGTAGAAAAGTTAAAACTATCTACCTGATGATGAGTTTATGATATGATGATGGTGGAGTGGAAACCAAATCGAAACAATAGTGAGAAATTAAATGTTAAGATTTAGCATATTTTTGATACTTTAAAATTTACAAAGTACTTTATAATGTTATCTCTTTTGATCCTCATACAATTCTTGTAAAGCAGGTGCTATTATTATCTTCATTTACAGATAAGAAAATTGAGATTGAAAGAGATTAAGCTACTTGCTTAGGTCACACAGTGTCTGAGACAGGATTTGAATTCAGATCTTCCTGTCTAACTACAGCCCTCCATAATTTTACATTAGATCTTCACTTTGAATCTGTGATCATTCTTTTTTTTCTTCTTCTTTTTTTTTTTTTTTTTTTAGTTTTTTGGAAGGCAAATGGAGTTAAGTGGCTTGCCCAAGGCCACACAGCTAGGTAATTATTAAGTGTCCGCTGAGACTGGATTTGAACCCAGGTACTCCTGACTCCAGGGCCAGTGCTTTTTCCCACTGCGCCACCTAGCCACCCCTATCTGTGATCATTCTAACAAGTTGGGCTATTTACTTTTGCATGTCCCATTTCAGAAAATTCATAAAACAAAGCAATTGTTTATAAGGTTATGTGAGTCCTGCTTAAGAGTAAATTTTTTCAAGATAATTGGAAGAACTCATCTCAAGATATTCTGAAAAGTCACACAGAACATTTAACTCACCCATACCCTCAAATCTAATTAGTTTCAATATTGTTTATCCTTCCCAATGTTCAACTTATTCATAGAAAGCAGCTAACACATTTGAAAAATTTCATGTGGTATAATTATAATAGGGCAGCTAGGTGACACAGTGAATAGAGTGTAGGGCTTGGAATTAGGAAAAAGTATCTTTCTAAGCTTAAATATGATATGACTTCAGATACTTACTTGCAGTGTGGTCTTGGGCAAGTCACTTATCCCTGTTTGCCTCAGTTTCTTCATTTGTAAAATGGAATGAGGAAGGAATTAGCAAACAACTCAGTGTCTTTGCTGAGAAAATTCCAGATGGGGTCATGAAGAGTTGGTCATCACTGAGAAATTCAACAACATAATGGGTATGGTCTGTGGTACTTGCTTTGAACCTATTATGGTTCAATGAATAATATGAACCTATTAATGGTTTTGTGACATTTAAAAATGGAAATCAGTTCTATTTTCCTAGAAAATTTGAATGGATGCTTTTTTTTGGAGCATGTTTCTGTTCAGGGGTTTAGTGAACAGATTCTTAACCAGGGATCTATAAACTTGTTGCTTTAAAAAATATTTTGATAATTGCATTTCAATATAATTACTTTAAAGTTATGTTTATTTATTTATTTCATATATTTAAAAACATTATTCTAAGAATGAATCAATTTTTCACCAGACTGTCAATGAGATCCATGGCAAAAAAGGGTAGATAGTAGATAGAGAGCCAACCTTAGAGTTATGAAGCTATAAGTTCAAGTTCTGACATTAACATTTTATTGGCTATGAGCAAGTTGTTAGCTTCTCAGGGTCCCAGGAAATTCCCTATAAGTTACAGAGTATTTTTCAGTCTAATTTTGTAGAGGGAGCTTCCTCACGGAACTCTCTGAATAAAATAATAAGGGAAAATTTCCCTGCAAAACTAATTCTAGAAAATACTCACATAAACCATAAGTCATAAACCATCAAAACTCCACCTGCAGTTCTATTTTCAAATTTCAGCAAATTAAAAAATGTTACTGCAATTAAGGTCATCTCCACCTGATTAACAAAGAAGATTTTAGGTGGACCAGTGATAAGAGTGCTTGGAGTTAGGACAACATATATACTCAGATACATAATTTGTGACTGCAGGCAAATCATTTAACTCCTTTTGCCTCAGTTACTTCAAATATAAAAATAAAGATAATAATAGCATTTACCTCCAAGGTTATTGTGAAGATCAAATGAGATAGTATTTGTAAAGTATGTAGTGTAGTGTCTTGCCCACAGTAGATGTTACATGAGAATTAGATATTATTATTAGAAGTATTATCCCCTAACACCTTTTGATTGTTTTTTAGTATCATACTAAGTAGTACCTCAACTGAGTACCCAGTAGCGAAGTTTTGGAAAAATAGTTAGAAATTTGTCCTTCACATGGAAATACAATACTACTAATTCACCAATGATAGGGCATTTACTTTGAGTTGATTTTTTCTGTAGTGGAAATAGTGACCTATTCATCTTGTCTTTTCTATTTCCTTTTGCAATTGACTGGTGGTTGACATTTATTAGGTTTGAGTATCAACTCATAAGAAAGTCTCATAAAGCAATACTATTGTTTGTCATGCAATTTTGAAGAGGACCAATGACTTCATGGGTGATGTATTGACTTGCTCATGAACTGGATTTAAGTGAAGGGGAGTCACACAAAGTTGTACACCTTACTCTCTTTAAATAAATCTTAGAAATCTAGTGGCAAGACAAAAGTAGAAATAACAGCAAAAGGATGCAGTGGATGCATCCTTTTTTTAGTCAATCTGAAAGTTCCTCAGAGGTGTCTGCTTCAGCTGCCTTCATTGGAACAATTTTTCTCATCTGTCCATTCTACCAGGGATGACTTCACATACTTGGGTTATATACTCTCCTAACTCACAGACAGACTTGAGGCCCTGTAAGGTTATCTTCAACCTGGTTTAGCCCATCTAAAGCACATCCCAAGATGTGGCTGCTGCATATACAAGACAGGTGCTAGGTGCCATGATGAACTAGATGACTTTGTACATTGCACTTTTTTTTTTAGATTTTTCAAGGCAATGGGGTTAAGTGGCTTGCCTAAGGCCACACGGCTACATAATTACTAAGTGTCTGAGGTCGGATTGTACATTGTACTTCTGCAGCACTGGCTTTAGAGTATTTTTTCTACTTACTGGTTGGAGCCAGATAAGCAAGGTTAATTTGGGCTCAGTTAGCTTTATTTGCAGTAGTGGAATTCAGGGTCCACTGAATTGCCCTTATCCACTCTGAATACTTAGAAACTCCATCCTCCAAATCATAGAAAACCCCATCCATTGTGGAGACATATACTATTAAAATTTGGGATTCATGTTTTGTCAATTATGCAAGAATTGACCTTAAAATGCTCTATTTATTTAGATAATAGTAAGCACATTTATATTTTTATTCAGAAAGTCAATATACAATTCATGCAATTCTAAACTATACCAACAGATTGTAAACTGTCCTGGTTATTGAAGATTTGAAAGCCAAAAGGAAAAAAATATTAATGATGTAAAAGGAAGCCCAGTTCTCTTTGAGAAAACACACTTTATTTAAAGAGATAGAGAAATGAACTAATTGGTTATAGTTTGAAGACTGGAACAAATCTCATTTTAAGATCTGACCTAATTGATCAACTGAATTGGGTATAAGTCCTACACAGCTGCCTTGCTAAGTATTGTGACTGATTAACCAGGAGTTAACAAGACTTAGGAACTGAAATAATGACAAATGATCAGAGAGGCAGTGTTGAATAGTGGATATAGAACTGATTTAGAATCATGAAGGCCTGAGTTAAAATTGTAGCTCAGATTAGTTGTATGATTGGGAAAGTCATGTAACTTTTGTATCTGAGGTTCACATTTAAATTAGGAGATTGGACTTGATGGCCTTGAAGGTCCTTGCCAGTTCTAAATCTATGATCCTATGAAGTTCTAGTATGGATTCCATCCTTTGTTATATAAGGAAACCACTTAAGATACAGTGGAAAGAATGTTGAGTATATATAGAGTCAGATAACCTGGCTCCAAATCTCTCCTTTGTCACAACTACTGGTGAGACTCTGACTAAGTGTTTGAGGCTCAGTTTCATCATCTGTAATATGAGAATTTTGGGTTGGAAAACTTTGCAGATCTTTTTCAGTTGGTCCAGCTTAAATCTATGATCCTAGTAAATGTTCTGTGTACTTGCAGGTGACTAGGCAAACTACCTCAAAGAATTGTTGGGGAACACAAATGAGCAGGTATATGTAAAAACTTTGTAAACTTTAAAAGTACTTTATGAATGTTAATGTCATTGCTATTTGTTAACTTGTAAATGGGGTTAATAACTCATTTAGTTCAGAAGATTGTCCTGAACCTCAAGTAACTGAAGCTGACCGACTGAAAAAGTGCTTTGGAAGCTTTAATGATTAGATTTTGGTATTGATATTGTACAATGCTGATAGTATATGACTAATGCACTAAAAAGAGACCTGTGAATATTCCAATTTCCTTCCCCTCCCCCAGATTAGGGAATCTTATATATCATCAATTTAGCAGTTCATCTTTTGAAGCAAATTTTCCTAAAGGATAATACAAATAAAACAACTAATGTAATATTTTTACATTGTATAAAACATGATTTTTGCAGGAACCATTTATGATATGTAGAACACATTTGTGGTTTTTTCTTTGAAGCTGTGGTTTCATCAATAGGAGCAAACTTCTACCAATGCAGACTGGTAATTATTATGTTAAAAATATGCCTAAGTTCATATATATATATATATATATACATATGCATATACATATGCATACATATATTTGCACGTGTATGTATGCATGTATATAGCAGATGTCAGAGACAGGACTTAAATTCAGATGTTCCAGACTTCTGAACATGGCTCTCTATCCACTATGACTCTGTAGATCCTCACTGCCTTGGAGCAAATATTCTCCCTATCTGAGGCTCAGAGAGTTTAAATGACATATCTTAAAATTGATGTCCACTATAGAAGGAAATATAATCTAGATTCTCAAGCCATAATTGTTAATTATTTGAAATATATAGAATCATAGTAATAAAGGTTCTTAATGTTTGTGACAATGCTTATTGTCAATGAGAAGTAAGAAGGCAATCAAAATTGGCTTGTTCTGGCAAGTTGGAAAGCTTCATTTAATGTTTTAAGAATAAAATTTGCTTCTCCACTCGCAAATCTCTGGACAACTGAAACATAAAAAAATTAATGTCTTGTTTTAATACTCCCATTTTCAACCATCTTGACAATCAATCAGAATTTCTATCTCAGTGCTCAGAGAGATAGGGACATTTAATTCACAACAATTTCCCTTTCCCTTCTTTCAGTGTTAAATAAAACATGATGGATCACAGCCTGCATTTGCATTTATACTAAAACAGGGCCAATGTAACAGTAGTAGAAAGAAGAAAATGGAAGAAGAAAGGGGAGGAGGGATGAAATTAGGAGGAAGAGCAAATGAGCAAGAATGAGACTGGGAGTGAGAGCGAGAGCAAGAGTGAGGAGAGAGAGAGAGAGAGAGAGAGAGAGAGAGAGAGAGAGAGAGAGAGAGAGAGAAACTGCCCAGAGGTTGATTAGCAATTGAATTAATGGATAATTGTACTGGATCTTGTAAATAGAGTCAGTAGATTTTTAAAAAGTCTTTTTTTTTCTGAGCATTTCCAACTTTGAGAAAGAGGCTAAATGATAGCCAAAAGTAAACTTGGAAGCTATGCTTAAGCAACACTGCATTCAAAATCAATTAGGATCATAGCCCTTTCTAATTAAGATGAGTTTTTAAAGCCTCCTTATCTTGAAGTGAAAAGCAGTAAGACAAACTATCTACTTCATAAGAGGCTGCTGGCCCTTTAATTTGCTCTCTCCCACATCAATTAAACTGGAAATGTAGATGAAACTCCATTTAGAGGTAACTATCCATCTTTCCTCTTTCTTCTTTAAAGTTCCTAGAGGTATAATTTTTCCTTGTGTGTGCTTTTAGAATAACTTAATATGAATTCTCACCCCAATACGTCTTCTTATTCAATACTATGAATTCATTGGTGGGGATACTTAAACCAAAATAGAACTATTCCATTCATTTCTGAAGCCAACATAATTATTTTTGGTTGATGAATCGTTTCAAACTTAACTCAGATGATTACTGGATTAACCTTAGCTTCAAGTTCATGTTCAATTAGTATTTCTAGTTGGAGAGGACTTGGTGGAATTTTTGTTCCATGGTGTAGCCTTTGGGAGCATATGACCATTCCTTTGTATGATGAGGCTTTGATGTAGGATTTTAGTGAAACATGAACTATCATTCACATATATGGTCATAGATCCTTGAAAAGGAAGTATTCTTTGGCTGATCCAGTCCCTGTCTTTACTAGAAAAAAATTATTATCCTCGTTTTATAGTTGAGGTTATTGAGGTCCACGTGGGTTTGGATTTTTTTTTTAAGGTTGATATCTAGAAAATAGTGAAGGGAGGATTGAATTTCAGGAATGTTTTCTAGTTTTGGAATTTTTCCATAAACATATGGATTGACCTGAAGAAGGATTTGTATTCTCTCACGTAAACTGGAGATTAAAATATCTCTAATTTTCTTGCTAGATATTTTAATATTTGATATGACTATTTTCTCTATTAATACAATCATATCCCATCTATGCCTTCTGATTCTGAATGATTCTTTCATCAGAATTCCATAGTGGATATTCTTGATGCCCTTGAAATTTTCTAAGACTTTGAACTTTTTGTAGTAACTTTTGAAGTATCTGGGTCATCCCTTATGTCTCATTTTTGTCACATGACCAGTTCATCTTTTTTAGACATGCTCATAGTCTCACAGATTTAGAACTGGAGGGGACTTTAGAGGCCATCTACTTCAACTTACAATACCATAACATACCCCCCCAAATCTGTTTAATTTCTCCAAAGGGGGGGGCTTGTTATCTTTGGTGGGATTTTATTCCACTTTTGTTAAGTCTTAATTTTTAGGAAGTTTTTTCCTGCTATCAAGCTCCAAATTGCCTTTTTTTGCAAATATTATGTAATGTTCCTTGAGATACCTTCTGAGACCAAATAAAAATAAATTAATGCCTTTTCCACACCACAGTTCTCCACAAACTAGATGACAATTATCACATTCCTTTTTAATGTTGTCTTCTCTAGGCTAAACATCACTGGTTCCTCTAGCTGACCTTGATGTCTAATGACCTTGCAATAGTTTTCCAATATGGTTGTCCTCTGCATGTCTAATATTTCTCAATTGCTTCTTTTTTTAAAAGGCATATGTTAAGTTTTATCAAAGTGTTTGAATTTAAGAATAGAAATTAAACAACACATGATTTCAACATGAAAAAACCATAACACTTATTCCAACTAAAATTAAATAACCAGAGTAACACAATAAATTAAAAACAAAAGTTATGACAATTTCTATAACAAGAATGTATTAACTAAAATACTTCTAATGATTTTCAAGGACCACAATGGTAAGTTTTTTTTAAAATTCATTACCACATAAATCAATACACTTCTTAAATTGTGATGCCCATAACTACACACAAAACTTTGGATGAAGTCTGTTAAAAGCAGAGTATTAACTCCTTTCCTGAAAGTTAGACTTCTTTTACTACAGCCCCAAATTAATTGTATTAACCTATTAAGTTGCTGGATCATATTGCTTGCAACTCCTAAAATTTCAAATTTTTTCTGGACAAACTGTAATCTACTCATAGATCTCTCAGCTTGTATTTGTGAAGTTGATTTTTTGAATCTAAGCATAAGAGCTTACATTTTTCTCATTGAATTCTAACTTATTTTATTCAGTCCATTGCTCTAATTTGTCAAGAGCTTTTTTGATCTTGACTATCATCCAATGCATTGGTTTCACTTTTAATCTTTGGGTCTTCAGAGAATTTAATGAGCAATCTCTCATGTTTTTATCCAAGTTCCTGATAAAAATATTAAGCCAACTACAATTCCCTGGGGTACCTCAAATTGACATTATACCATTTAAAAATTATATTTTTGTCTAGTTATTAAACAAATTCTGAATTATATATTTATATAGTATATAATTTATATATTTATAGGTTTACAATGTGCCAGGCAATTTCTTAAGTTTGATCTTCAAAATAACCTTGGGAGATAGGTGTTATTATTTTTATCAGTGAGGAAACTGAGGTAAACAGATATCAAGTGACTTACCCAGGTCCTTTGGCAGTAAATGTCTGAGTCTATATTTGAATTCAGGTCTTTCTGACTCCAAGTAGATAACTCTATCCACTGAGTTACCTTGCTTCCTCCAATATATCTCATTCTATAATGTTTTCATATATATCCAATTTCTCCATAAAAATAGCAAAAGATATATTAAATATTTTGCTAAAATATCTAATAAGCTAGATTTATAACAGTTCTTTCCTTTACCAGTCCAGTCACCCTGTGAAAAACAAAAGAAAATGAAAGTTATTCTTGTATGACTTGTTCTTGATGACTCTTTGTAATTATTACTTTACTCTTGATATGCCCTGTCTGTTTATTTATCCATCATAGAATATTACTAAGAATTGAATTCAAACTCAACTGTTCTATTTCAGCATATTCTATTCTCTTGTCTGAAAAAAATCATTATATCATTTGACCTTCTCTAATCTCATTGTCTTCTCCCATTTTTTTTAGGTTTTTGCAAGGCAAATGGGGTTAAGTGGCTTGCCCAAGGCAACAATCTTTATAGCAGTATATTTGGTAAAGACCTTATTTTTTAAAAATATTTAAAGAACTAAGTCAAATTTATAAGATACAAACCATTTCCCAATTGTCAAATGATCAAAGATTACAAACAGGTAGTTTTCAGATTAAAAAAAAAAACAACCACAAAGCTATCTATATAGCATGTGAAGAAGTGCTCTAAATCACTTTTGATTAGAGAAATGCAAATTAAAACAGCTCTTGAGTTTCCTCCTCACACCCTTCAAATTGGCTGATATTGAAAAAAGGGAAATGACAAATTTTGGAGAGATTGTGGGAAAATTGGGACAGCTGGAGCTGTGAACAGATCCAACCATTCTGGAGAGCAATCTGAATTATACCCAAAGCATAATAAAACTATGCACACCTTTGATCCATCAATACCACTACTAAGTATGGATTCCAAAGAGATCATAAGAAAGAGGAAAGAACCTACATATACAAAATTATTTAGAGCAGCCCTTTTCAAGGTGGTAAAATATTGGAACTTGAAGGGATGTATATCAGAGAATGGTTGAACAAGTTGTGATAAATTAATGTAATGGAATACTATTGTGCAATATGAAACAATAAACAATCAAATTTCAGAAAAAACCTGGAAAGACTGTACGAACAGATACAAAGTAAAATGAGCAGAAGAACCAGGTAAACATTTTATATAGTGCCAGCAACATTGGGTAATGATCAATTTTGAATGATTCAACTCTTAGTAGCAATGATCCAAGTACAATGATCCAAGTACAAAGGATGCATGAAGGTAAATGCTAAATGATAAAGAACTGATGGATTCTGAATGCAGATTGAAACATGCTTTATTTACTTCATTCTTTTTTGTATGTTTTTTTCCCTTTTGATGTGTTTCTTCTTTTACAACTATGGCTAATCTGAAAATTCATTTTTATGTGATGGCATATGCACAAACTATATCAAATTGCCTACCATTTTAGGAAGAGGGGAGAGAAGGGAGGGAAAAATTCAGTACCTAAAATCTTGTAAAAATGAATGCTAAAAATTTTTGTGATGTAGTTGAGAAAAATAGTATTTTTTTTTGAAAAATACTATTTTAAAAAGGCATAGATATGTCCAATCTAATTAGGCAAAAGTCATGATAGCTCAATTTTTCAGGGTATGGATGTCTCAAATGCAGTACTTTGATTCACTGAAGTGATATGATTTTATCATCTACTGCTAAAAACTGGATAGGAGAGAAAATAGAATTCTGAAATATTGAAAATTTGACAACCTTTAAAAGTCTAACTAATAAAAGAAGTGCCACGGATAGCTCTTTTGCTTGATGATCAAGCATATTCACTAATAGGCTATTTCTCTGTGAACTGACTCAAGATACTGTAATCAATAAGAATTTTTTTCCTTCAAGTATAATTAAGAGATGATTTTTTTCCCCTTTCTAAATGACTAATAATGGTTCTTATGAATTCTTTAAACTGGGTCACTTTACAATATGGTTTCTTTGCACTTTGCATACTGCTTTTTTATAAAAAAACATTTTTTTTGAGAAAAAATTTCCTAGTTCATTTTGTGCCTCCTAGGGAAAGGGCATATGTTGGACTTGGAGTAAAATAGACTTGAGTTCAAATCCTTCCTCAGAAACTTCTTAATTATGAGACCCTGGGCAAACTGAAACTCCCTAAACCTTAATTTCATTGTAAAATAAGGATAATAATAAAATCTACCTCTTGGAGTTGATGGAGATCAAATTATACATATATATATATATATATATATATATATATATATCATATAAAGTGCTTTGTAAACCTTTTAGATTTACATGAATATTAATTGTTATTATTATTATTATTGTCATTATTTCCCTCTGGCACAAGATCTCATGAATCTCCAACTCTGTACTATTCTGATTTCTCATTTTCACCTTCTTGTAGTCCAACCCTCTACCCCCCATCAAGCTCCTTAGTTTTTTGCACTTTTCTTTGGGTGGCTGGGCAGAATCAGCATCTACTATCTCTTGTGGCATAAGGAAAGGTTCAAATCAAGTGAGTCTATGCCACGTTTAATTCACAAAACCTGAAAATGAAAGGCTAATCTTCCAGTTTGCTTGGGCTGCCTATACCTAATAAGTAATTGGTTGAAGGATAATTAAATGAATTATCACTTAATCTTACTCACAGTTGGGAGGCCCACATCTCACAAATCAAGTCACTTTGAAATGGGATAACTCAAACCTTTTCTTAAATAGAATTTGAAAAATTATGCTTTTTGAAATCTCTGAAGGAAACTACTCATTAATAGCTCCAAGTATTTAAGGTCTTTGATATTGTTCCATGGAGTTTTTAACTTCATGCAGTATTTGTTTTATAGGACTTCAGCTTTATTTATGCTCTTTGTTGCCATCTTTCCCCTACTTGTTAAACCAAGGACCTGACCTCATAATTGATTGAGAAGATGATGCCATAACTTATGATCTTCTTCCCTACTATTTCATTTCTCAAAGTCTATTATTAGTTTTCATTCTCTGCCCCTTTATTCCAGTTTCTGATAAAGAAGGGATCCTTCTCACCAAAGTCAACCTTTCTAAATTGAACTTTTGATCTCCTCCCCTTCATATTTTCTCTGGCAAATTATCCCCTCATTCCATAAACTCCAATTTCTGTCTATTATTTTTTCCTCCCTGCACCTACAAATACATTTCATCTTTAAAATATCCTCTCTACTTCTTCAACTATTGTCCATCTTTCTTCCCTTTCATAGTCAAATTCATAGGAAAAAGAGTTGAAGCTTGTTGCTTCCACTACACATATTCTCACTTAATTCTCAGTCTCTTGAAGTTAATCTTTTCATCATTCAACCAAAACTATTCTTTCTGAAACTACCAATGACCGCTTTTTAGTAAAATCTAAGGGCCTTTCCCAGTACCCATGCTTCTAATCCTCTCCAGTCTGACACTGTTGACCAAACTCTCTTCTTAGAGTCTGTCAATTCTGGTTTCAGATGTCTGGCAATTGTTTTTTTGTGTCCTTTGCTAATAATCATCAATGTTTGGTCCCCTCACTGTGACATCCTTGCATATCTCTGACCAGGGTTTTATTTTCTCTCTCCACTCTATTTTGGTGACCTTAGCAGTTCCAATTACCTCTAGGCAGATGATTCTTATCTACATATCTGGCCCTATCCTCTCTTCTGTGCTCAGTTTTAAATCGCCAACTACTCACTGGACACTTCACATTAGATACCTTAAAATCAACAAACCCAAAGCAGAATTCATTATCTTCCTTCCCACCCCACAACTCATTCTCTTTCATGATTCCCTTTCTGTTGAAAGTATTGCTCTCTTTCCTTTCACTCAAGTTTGTAACCATATGGAATCAATCTTGACTTTTTACTCTTCTTCAACCCATATACCCAACTAATTCCAAAGAATTATTAATTCTGCCTCCATGATATCTCACACCCATCCCATCCTTTCCACTCAGATGGTAATCACTTTAATTCAGTTTCTTTCCTTTAGAATTTTGAGAAAGTTGCCTAACTCATCTTCTGGCCTCTTTTCTTTTCTCTATCCAATCCAGTATTCCATTTAACTAGTAAATGGTAAAAGATAAAGCAAAGTCTAACTATTATCCTACTGTTCAAGAAGGTACAATATTGGGACAATTAACTGGTGCAGTGATAGAGTGCTAGACCGGAACCAAGAGGACCTGAGTTCAAATCTAACCTCAGACACTTACTGCCATATTTCTCCCCCAAAATAAGACTTAATCAGAAAATATGCTCTAGTATGATTTTTTTTCAGGATGCTCATAATATAAGCCCTGTCAAAAATCAGCCCCAGTTAAGATTGTTGGCCAGATGGACACATTTAGTATGTCCATTCAAACACATAATAGATGTATTGGATGATAAAATAATAATATTAGTATATAATTAAATATAAATAATATTATTGATATTAATACTCAAAATAAATGATTACATAAATTATAATTAAATATTCATAAAAACTCAAGTAGTCACCCTTGATGAGAGGGAAATGCCTATGTAAATAGATAAACTTGAACTTATTGTTGAATGACCAATTAGGAATAACATGCTCACTTGATAACATCTGGATGGAAAATTAGATTGAATGTGTTTCAGGCATTTATGTTCTTGAAACTGAAAAAGTCTGGTGCACACAGGTTGTTTCACAGAAGTGGGTCAATTTAAAGTTGCCACTTGTTTTGTGAGGTGGTCAAAGGTCTGCTAATCTGAAGTTCAGCCAGCACTCACCATGCTAGAGACTGGAAGAAATTCCTTGTAGAGGGAAGAATAACTCAAAAAATTCCAGTAGGAATGACCATCTATCTCCAGATTCTTGATATTGTGATAAACAAGTCATTCAAAGACCACTTACTAATGGAAATCAATGACGTAAATAGAATGAAGACAAATCAGTGTGGAAACTTTGTGAAGTCTAACCTGCAAGAGGTTGTGACTTGGGTAAAGAATTTGTGTGATAAAATCACTGACAGCTGTGTTGCCAATGCACTATGAGCAGGTTACATGGACAAGAAGTGTTCATTTAAGGAGAGTCTATTAATAGATATGAGAGATTGGAATCAATGGTTCTACAGGAAATGGAGTCCCAAGAAGTTTAGGTTGGAATTTGGGGTTTGGAGAGTTATGACAATGTTGTAGAAGAAAATGACATGACTATATTTGAATAAATGTAGATTTTTTTATATGGATCAATGTAGATTTTTGTACATGAATAAATGAAAAAATGTAAGATGTACATGAAAAAATAGCCCCTGAAAATAAGAACTAATACATCTTTTGGAGCAAAAATTAATGTAAGACCTGGTCTTATTTTCAGGCAATATTATAATTTCATAGGATCATAGACCCAGAGTTCAGAAGAATATTTACATGCTATTGTCTTATTTTACAGATAGGGTAATGGAGGCCTGGGTACTCTAAGCTTACAGTGGTCATGTTGCCTTTGACCTGTTACAATTCTGCCTTCCTCATAGAGTGCAGCACTCTCATTGATGAGGGTACACCGTGCTGAATGGTCTGTACAATCAATTCTAAAGTTCTTTAGGGGCAGCTAGGTGGCACAGTGGATAAAGCACCAGCGCTGGAGTCAGGAGTACCTGAGTTCAAATGTGGCTTCAGACACTTAATAATTACTTAGCTATATGGCCTTGGGCAAGCCACTTAACCCCATTGCCTTGCAAAAAATAAAAAAAAATAAAATTCTTTAATGAAGCCTACAGGGTGTCACAGTATGTTTTCTTCTGATCCCCTTGTGGATGCTTGCCCTGTTATGAGTTCTCTATGAAATACTTTTTTTTATTAAGTGTGCATCTGGCATTCTGACAATGTGTCCAGCCCATTGTAGTTGTACTCTCTGTTAAAATGCTAAGAAGTTTAGCTCGAGAAGGACCTCTGGTATCTGGTATCTTCTCCTGCCAGGTGATCTTCAGAATCTTCCTAAGACAATTTAAATGGAAGTGATTCATATTACTGTCATGGCACTGGTAGACTTTCCAGGTTTCATAGCAATGAGATTAGCACAATGGCTTTGTAGACCTTCAGTTTGGTAGTTGGTCTAATACCTTTTCTCTCCCATACTTTCTTTTGGATTGAGCTAGCACTGGGAATGCTAGTGTCAACCTCATTGTCAATGTATACCTCCTTGGAAAGGACACTGCCAAGGTAAGTGATCTTGTCCACAGTTTTCAAAACTTCTCCATTTGCTGTAATTGATGGTTCCACAGATAGATGATGTGGTGCTGGATGATGGAGCACCTGTGTTTTCTTGGTGTTATTTTTTTAGACCAAAGCTAGCATAAGATGAATCTTAGTTTCAAAGGTTGCATTGAATGCACAATCATCTGCAAACAGAAGATCATGCACCAACACTCCCTTCACTTTGGTTTTGGCTTGCAGCCTTTTCAAGTTAAAGAATTTGCCATCCGTATGATAGCTGATCATGAGGCCATGTTCATCTTCAGTGAAGGCATTTGATAACATGGCTGAAAATATCATGTTAAAAGGTATGGAAGCAAGGACACATCCTTGTTTTATTCCACTGATAACTGGAAAATCTCAGGAGCATTGTCCACTATCCAGAACCTGGGCATACATGCCTCCATGAAATTAATATACAATACTGATGAACTTCTCCGGGCATCCAAATTTTGACATAATTTTCCATAAACCCTCATGATTGATGGTATTAAAGACCATGGTCAGAACCACAAATATTGTATACAGACCTCTGTTCTGTTCCTGGAATTTTTTCCTGGAGTTGTTAGGCAGCAAACACTATATTGACTGTTCCTCTACCCTTTCTGAAGCCACACTGACTCTTAGGGAGGTGACCATCTTCCAGTTGAAGGATCAGCCTATTGAGAAGGACTCTAACAAGAATCTACCAGCAATGACTAAAAGAAATATACTCCTGTGATTGTCACAAGACAATTTATTCCCTTTACCTTTTTAGAGATGGACAATGGAGGCATCCTTGAATTCTTGAGAGATAACCTCTTCATGCCATATAATCTGAAAAATTTCAGTCAGATTTTGGATGAGCAATGCCTCCCCCCATCTTGTATGTATCAGCTGGAACAGAGTCAACACCAGATACTTTGCCACATGAAAGGAGTCTAATGTCATTCAAAACCTCTTCTTTAGTTGGAACTTCATCTGGGAACTTATTGACTTTAACTTGAGGGAAACAGTCAATGTCTTCTACATTGATTGATGATGATCGGTTAAGAACACTATGGGGTTGGCTAGGAGGCATAATGGATAAAGCACCAGCCTTGGAGTCAGGAGTACCTGGGTTCAGTACCTCATTGTTGTTTTAATTTGCATTTCTCTAATCAATAGTGATTTAGAGCATTTTTATATGATTTTATATATAGCTTTAATTTCTTCATTTGAAAACTGCCTGTTCATATCCTTTGACCATTTATCATTTGGGGAATAGTTCACCCATTTCTAAGAAGGCAGCATTTAATTCCATCAAAAGTAAAGTTTAGGGGAGGCTAAGTGGCACAGTGGATAAAGCACTGTCCCTGGAGTCAGGAGTATTTGGGTTCAAATCTAGTCTCAGACACTTAATAATTACCTAGCTGTGTGGCCTTGGGCAAGCCACTTAACCCTATTTGTCTTGTGAAAACAAAACAAAACAAACAAAAAAAACAAACAAAGAACACTATGGAAGCATTCCATCCATTTCTCTAGGATTATGTACCTATCTTTAATCAATGTGGACCCATCAGCTCAGAGTATTTGAGATACACCATATGTCTTTGGCTTATAAATAACCTTAAGGCATCATTTTGGTTTGTTACTGTCTACATAAAATTGAATTTCACTTGCCTTCTTACTGAGCCAAGAGTCTTGCATCTCTCTAAGCTTGGCTTAAACTTTGCTTTTTTATTTTTTTTTATTTTTTTAGGATTTTGCAAGGCAAATCGGGTTTAGGGGCTTGCCCAAGGCCACACAGCTAGGTAATTATTAAGTGTCTGATGCCGGATTTGAACTCAGGTACTACTGACTCCACTCCAGGGCCGGTGCTCTATCCACTGCACCACCTAGCTGCCCTAAACTTTACTTTTTTTAATTAGTTTTTTTTTTGCAAGGCAAATGGGGTTAAGTGGCTTGCCCAAGGCCACACAGCTAGGTAATTATTAAGTGTCTGAGACTAGATTTGAACCCAAATACTCCTGACTCCAGGGACAGTGCTTTATCCACTGTGCCACTTAGCCTCCCCTAAACTTTACTTTTGATGGAATTAAATGCTGCCTTCTTAGAAATGGGTGAACTATTCCCCAAATGATAAATGGTCAAAGGATATGAACAGGCAGTTTTCAAATGAAGAAATTAAAGCTATATATAAAATCATATAAAAATGCTCTAAATCACTATTGATTAGAGAAATGCAAATTAAAACAACAATGAGGTATCATCTCAAACCTATTAGATTAGCTCAGATGAGAAAATGGGAAGATGACCAATGTTGGATAGGTTGTGGGAGGATTGGGACATTGATGCAGTGCTGGTGGAGTTGTGAATGGATCCAACCTTTCTGGAGAGCAATATGGAACTATTCCCAAAGAGCAATAAAACTGTTCATACTCTTTGACAACCAATTCCAATTACAGAAGAAATTATAAAAAAATGGGAAAAATCATACATATTCTAAAATATTCATAGCAGTTCTTTTTGTATTGGCAAAGAATTGGGAATTGAGGTGATGCCCATCAATTGGGAAATGGATAAACAAGTTATGGCACATGGGTACTATGGTATATTATTGTGCGATAAGAAATCATAAATGGTAGAACCCTAGAGAAGCATGGGATGATGTATGGGATCTGATGCTGAGCAAAGATAGTAGAGCCAAGAGAAGAATATACACATCAACAACATTATGAGATAAACAACCTTGCTGGAAAAACCCATTGCTAAATTTTCAGTATCAGAAATTGACAATCGGGGCAGCTAGGTGGCACACTGGCCCTGGAGTCAGGAGTACCTGAGTTCAAATCTGGCCTCAGACACTGTGTCTGTGTGACCTTGGGCAAGTCACTTAACTCCATTGCCTTAAATAAATAAAATTTTAAAAAAATTAATAAAAAAAGAAATTGACAATCATTACAAATCTGGGCTTGATTTGTTGATGGTTTAGATTTTAAAATGTGACAGTAAAGTAGATTAAATTTAAAAGCATATACTGTTAATTATTCATGTTATAAAATGTTCATGAATACTTAGTCCAGAGTGATTAAAATGGTTTTTTATTAAGACATCTTAATAAATGGCACACCTCTCTCAAGCGGAGAGGGTTCCCAAAACCGGAACTGCTAGGTGTTGTATGCACTTTGAAAGGCTTTGTTCCTCCCCCTTTGTGCTATTGTCTGGGGTCACAATATAAAGGATACATTTGTCCCCATAAGTTTTCCCTGCCCTACTCATTATACTAATGAGCAAGAACAGCTACCTCCTTGAGCATGCTCAAAGGAGAAGGAAGCATACCCTAGGTTAATTGAGAACTAGATGGGGCAGACTAGACTTAATCTCAGGTTTTGATCAGATTGAAGCTAAATCTTTTGTCTTAAATCATATACCTGCTCCTAGACAACAGTACAGGTAGACCCCAAGTCTTTGTAATGTAAACTAACAATTCTCCCTTCACATTCTTGTGGAACCCAAACACTCCCACATTCCTCATAATTTATCTTCTCACCTCTGCCTTACTTGAGCTCAGGAGTGCAGAAGTCTCATGAAATTAAATCATCACCAGATTGGAGGTCTGATGACTATAGAATAATAATAATGATGATGATGATCATTGGTAATAACAATAGGTTTTATAGGGTACTTTAATGTTTGCAATGTGCTTTACATTCATTATTTCATTTGAGTCTTGCTACAATCCTGCTTGGAAAAAGCATGGTGGAGAGCATTTGAATCAATCAAGATAAGGAAGATAGAAGTGATATAGTCATGTGAGCATACAAAAGGAAGAAAGGAATGAAGAATTAAGAAATATATTAGACTGAGTGGCGAGGGATGCTTCAGATATTTAAATGTCTGCTTGGAGCTTTAATTCTACCAAAGCAGAGTCACTTATAATTTCTTGATTTACCTTCCTGATAATTTCATTCTGCAAGTTGTGGATTGATATTGACCAGCAAAGAGGAGCTCTGCTTAAATAGAAATAATAACATATGCATAAATATGTCATCAATCCACCCTAGAATTTATGCTAGAGAATAGGAAAATCAGTTATAGTTTGACATTCATCTGATATTTAAGGAGTAGGTTTCAAAGAGTTCAGAGAAAAAAGGACAGAAAATTATATAGGTTGGTTGGTTCTTGTCCTTCATTTTCAAAGACCAAAATGACAACCACTATGTTTGAGACAGATTACAGTGTGTCTGACTGTGACTGATCAGACCAATATGAGCTTGGGATGCTCTACCACAAGTTGGGCACAAATAGTCCATGTGAATATCTGGAGTGAGTACTTTAAACTTATATATGTCACATTTCCTTTGAGCTGCTTCAATTCTGCCTTTCTCATAGAGTATAGCATCCTCACTGCCCATGCTGGGAGGTCCTGTGCCAGTATTTCCCATGCTGTACAATCAATTCTAACATTCTTCAATGAGACCTTCAGGATGTCTCAGTATCACTTCTTCTGACTCCCTTATAGGGTAATAGGTAATGTCTTCCCAAAGGTATTAGAAGTGAAAGTCTAATAATATAAACACATATTATGGAGATAAAGAAGACAAAAGGGTGCTACTTAAAATGATAAATATGGAAGCACAGGGAATCCAACAAACTATATTTAGCAAAAGCATGTTTAGAAGAAGGAAGCAAGAGCAGGTAGTAGATGACAAGTAAAGAGGGGTGGTATGATGCTATACTTTTACATATTAGGAAAATAGTCTCATATAAGTATAGCCAATGAAGACCTTCTGACTCACCAGTAGGTCCCCTGAAAATTGCTTCAAGTTTCAAGCATGTCATGTGTCAATATCTACTCAAAACCATAACTGATAAGGTCTTGCCAATGTCCTCTTTCTCTTTCTTTTATTTTCTCTCTTTCTTTTTTTCTTCCCTCCTTCCTTTTTCCTTCCTTCCTTCCTTCCTTCCTTCCTTCCTTCCTTCCTTCCTTCCTTCCTTCCTTCCTTCCTTCCTTCCTTCCTTCCTTCCTTCCTCCCTTCCCTCCTTCTTTCATTCCTTCCTTCCTTCCTTGCTTGCTTGCTTGCTTGATTCCTTCCTTCCTTCCTTCCTTCCTTCCTTCCTTCCTTCCTTCCTTCCTTCCTTCCTTCCTTCCTGTCTTCCTTCATTTCCTTCCCTCTCTTTTCATTTGTTAATGTATTCTCTCCCAGGACCACACTACCAGCAGGACAGGGAATATATTCAAGGATTGCATGTAGCAGGAAACACACATGAGAAGGACCCATATAGGTAGGGGAAATCTTGATTCTACACTAGAAAATTTCAGTGCTATTGGTGTTTGCAGAACAACTATTGCTGTCTGTTGTCCCATAGACATTGCTTTTTAGACTTCTTTAGAACATCCCTTCTCTGGGAAATTCATCATTGGGAAATTTCTTTAACCTGTAAGATTGAATTTGCCTCAGTCCTCACATCTTATCAGCTCCCTGAGGAGAGGACATGGGTTCCAGGGCCTCTACTGAAATAAGGGACTCAGCAAAGTCTTCTCTCCATTTACTACCAGTTGACAGTCATATGCCTTGACTTTTATCTTGCCACTGGGCTTTGTGGGGAAGAGCAAGGCTGATGACTTTGCAGAACTCTGTCTCACTTAAATCCAATTCACACCTAAGTCAAGACATCACCTTTGATGTCATAGGACCTCTTTGAGAATGAAAGACAAGCAACAACCACAACACTTCTTTTGACTTTTCCATAGGTCCCTAGTCAGATACACTCCCTCCTTTCCCTCCACCTTTATAGGTTTCCTTTTTTGGGGAAATAGGATAGTAATCGTCTTTGTTCCAATTTGAGGATAGGAATTGTCTTTGTTCCAATTTGTATCCACAGAACTTAATACAGTGCTTAGCACATAGTAGGTGCTTAATAATATTTATTGATTGTCATATCATTGACTTTTAATATATATCTTCAACTGAAGATGGGTCTGCTACTGGGCTGTTTTCCCTACTCTCCACTCTCCTTTCCTGTCCTTCAGTTGCTAGGGTGCCTCTCTCTGCTTGCTCTACAAGTAAAGAAACTGAGGCTCAGACTCAAACTCCATGATTGGTATTTGAACCCAGGACTTTGAACTTTGGATTCAGTGATATTTTTAGTGCACCCCTATGCTTCATCAGTTTAGATATCTGACTGAAATCAGGGAACCAACTCATCAATGATCAAATATCTTTTTCTTTGTTGTTTTTTTTTTTAGGCTTTTGCAAGTCAATGGGGTTAAGTGGCTTGCCCAAGGCCACACAGCTAGGTAATTAATTAAGTGTCTGAGGCCAGATCTGAACTCAGGTACTCCTGACTCCAGGGACAGTGCTCTATTCACTGTGCCACCTAGCCACCCCCTCAATGATCAAATATAATCAGTCATGCACAAAAGCCTTCAGAATTAGCTGGGAAATGGGAATTCTGCCAAGAGTAACTGGAAGTGCAATGGATAGAGTCCTAAGTTTGGAATCAGAAGACCTGAGTTCAAATCAAATCTCCAACTCTTACTAGCTGTATAATAAATCACTTAACATCTGTTTGCCCCAGTTTCCTCAAATATGGCAAAATAGAGATCCTAGAGAAAGATTTAGCAAACCACTCTAGTAATTTTGCCAAAAAACCCCCCATAAATGAGATCATAAAGAGTCTAAATGACTTAACAACACCAAAAGTATTTTTACCACCTATTGATATTAAGTGAAAGGAGTGAAGTCAGTGCAGTTTCAGTTTAGTGTGGCTCAGAAGAGATCTAGTCTGGTTTTTCAGTACCAACACTGGGGCATATTGTTAAAAAAAAGTATATGACCAATTAGAATCAATTTTATGAATATATGAATTAATAAAAATATTCCCCAAAGCCTTAGTGTAGTTTTAATGTATTAAAGATTTAAGTTGAACCAAGACTTTTGGGATCTGTTTCTGTTTATAAACTCTATTTTACAAATGAAGAAACTGAGGGTCAGAAAGGGTCAATAATGAGGTGGTGAGGTGGCTAGGTGGCGCAGTGGATAGAGCACCGGCCCTGGAGTCAGGAGTACCTGAGTTCAGATCTGACCTCAAACGCATAATCATTACCTAGATGTGTGGCCTTGGGCAAGCCACTTAACCCCATTGCCTTGCAAAAACTAAAAAAAAAAAAAATCAATAATTTACCAAAGGCCAAACTGCAATTAATACATCAGATCTGTCTATCTTATATTATAATTTGTACATAGATATGAAAATAAAGATATATATTAAAGTTTATTACATTTATATGCATTAAATTGAACTAATTAAAATAAGAAAACACCACAAATCATTTAATTTCTCCCTTCTCATTGTTTTATATGACTACAATGTACATTATAAATGTTTTATTAAATGAAACTCTGATTAAATGTTTTTCATTAATGAACCTGTCAGGTACTATATTTTCTGCAATCCAAATACAACATATATCAGTCTGTATGATTGATTTCTGTTGCATGTTAATTTAGTACTTGCAAATGGGATTCAAACTTGGCCATCATGTATCCTGAGTAAAGATCTTCATAGCAAAACAAGGTATTTCAGAAGAGTTTTCATCTTCTATGAACACTAGAATATTTACCGACTTTTGAATCTTGTTTAAGAACTATGCAAATTCCTATCATTGCCTTTTACTGTTTTCATTAAGCTTAAGCCTTCCAGTATGCAAATAGACTGTATTATTAACCCATTAAAATCTATGCAATGTTGTGTTAAATTGATATTTGTAAGTTCTTGTACAAGATGAGAATTTGAAGATCATACAGTTGACAAGATGATGCAATGGGGACCAGGGTTACCTGAGTTCAAATTCAGTGTCAGATTGTTTTATTTTTTAGGTTTTTGCAAGGCAAATGGGGTTAAGTGGCTTGCCCAAGGCCACACAGCTAGGTAATGATTAAGTGTCTGAGGCCAGATCTGAACTCAGGTACTCCTGACTCCAGGGCCGGTGCTCTATTCACTGCGCCACCTAGCCCCCCACCCACTGTCAGATTCTTAATAGCCATGTATACATGGATAATTCACTTGATATCTCTGTGCCTCAATTTCCTCATTTGAAAATTAGGATAATAATAGCATTCATCTTACAGGGGTGTTGTGAGGATAAAATGTATTAAAATTTATAAAGCATTTTGCAAACCTTAAAGTGCTATATAAATGCTATCTGTTTATGTTGATGATGATGCCTTAATCTTATTTTACAGATGTGATGAAGTGTTGTGATTTGGCTAAGATCACATAGGTTGTAAGTGGCAGAACTGGGATTCTCTGACTCTAAATTCTGTAATGTATTCATTTTACCACTTTTGGCAAAGTAATGACTTAATCCAAGTGTACACAGCTAGAATGACTCCAGAATTGTAAGGGACCAGAGATGTCATTCAATCCAACTATCCCATTTTACATATGGAAAAACTGAGGACAACAGAAGTTGAGCAACTTGTCCAAGGTCACACAGTAGAAAGTATTTAATGTGGGATTTGAAACTCTGTCCTCTGATCCAAAAGTCAAAGCGCTGCCCATCACATCATTCTACCCTCTGAAAATTTCAGAATATATTGCAGGCATTGACTGTACAGTTGGAAAATGTTTATAACTTTCCTTGTTGACTATTTGAAGGGTGCTACAGGCATACCACATTTTATTACCTTTCCCTTTATTATACTTTTTAGATGTGTGTGTGTGTGTGTGTATTTTGTAGTCTTTTGGTCCTCGGACTCCAGGGTCAGTGCTCTTTTTACTGCAACACCTAGCTGTTCCAGATATTTATGATTTTTGCTGTTTTTAAAAATTGAAGGTTTGTGGCATCCAGAAATGGAACAAGTTTATCAGCAATGTTTATTTCAATAAGAGATCCTCAACTTGTGTCTCTATGCCCAGTTTTGGTAATTCTCACAGAATTTGAAATTTTTCCATTATTATTGTATCTTTTGTGGTGATATGTGATCAATGATCTTGATGTTACTATTATTATTGTTTTGGAGTGCCACAAAACAAGTCATAAGAGAACTTAATTGTTAAATGTTGTGTGTTCTAACAATCCACTAACTGACTGTTCTTGGTTTCTCTCCCTTTCCTCAGCTCTTTCTATTCCCTGAGATGATACAATTTTGAAATTAGATCAGTAAATAAATGTACAATGGTCTCTTAGTGTTCAAGTGAAAGGAGGAGTCAATCAAAAATTTTATTATCTTATTTTATGATATTGCCACAACTGCCTCAACCTTCAGCATCCACCACCTGATCAGTCATCAGTCATCAGTACTGAGGCAAGACTCTCTACCAACAAAGCCATTATGTCTCACTGAAGACTGAATGGTGGTTATTATGTTTTATTTAGCAGTAAAGTATTTTAAAATTAAGATATATACATTGATGCTTTGGACAAAATACCATCTCACACTTAATGACCCACAGTATGGCATAAACAAAATTTTTATAAACATTGGGAAACAAATTCTTGTGATTTGTTTTATTGTGCTATTTACTTTGCTATGATCTGGAACCACACTGGCAAGGTCCCTGAGGTGTGCCTTTATTAGCTTAGGTCTCTCAATTTAAACAAAATAAGTACTTGATAAGATTGGCATTTCAAGCTAATTTGAATAATGAAAAGAGTTCAAGTCAGAGAATATGTTTTCAAATCCCACCTGACAGTTACTATTTGTGTGACTTGGGACAATTTTCTGTTTTTGAACTATAAATGCTTAATCCTTTTCAGTTATGTAAAACAAAAAAAATTCAAAGAAAATAAACAAAACAAAGTAAAGCCACAATAAAAAGAAAAAATTAATTCTCAAAACTAAAAAGTTACAATTTCTTTTGTACATATATTTTATACTTATACATAAATGCACTATTCATACATTTTATAATTTAAAAACATTAAAATATGTTTATAATTTTTAATAGAAATAGATGTGGACTTAAAGTCAGGAGAAACCTGCGTTTGAATCCCTGATTCTCCTCTAGAAAATTGTGACTTTGGACATATAATTTTGAGACCTAATTTTTTTCATTTCTAAAATGGGAATGATAATAATTGCACTCTTTAATAACATTGTTGTGGCTCAGTATGCTTATAAATCATATAATGCTATAGAAAAACTAATTTTAGTTGAACAATAAAGAGTAAAACTTGACTTCTGGCCGAGGTGGTGGAGAGAAGACAGGTACAGTGCTAATCTCCTGATCCCCTTGCCATATATGATATGAAACAAACCTCTTAATAGAAATCCAATTGACAAAATCCAGAAAGAAAAGCCAGGAGAACAACATTCACCTCAGGACCTGTCTTCTGAGATCATGGGTAAGCCTGGGCACAGGGACTCTGCCTAGAGCACAGGACCTGTGAGAGCTTGGGAGCCTGGATCAGCTGAGGATTAGCCTGATTAGTGGTGGGGCTGGAGCCCGGGAGCCTGAGGGCCTACAAACAAGACTGGCTTGATCAAAAGTGGGGCTAGAGCCTGGTCCACTCCTGGGCTTGGGTCAACTGGGAGCAGAGGCATTGGTATTGATGCTGATCCTTGGGAGCTTGCCAACAGGGCTAGAGGGAGAGTTCCTGTGTGGGAGAGCTGCAGACATCAATCCCTTGACTCCTCTGGTCAGAAGGAACTCAGAGTCCACACCTCCATACACACAGTTCATCATCATTATATCTTCATAATTTACCCTTCGCCTTCATCTATGTTTCACCTGAGTCCTGTACTTGAAGATCAAATTTTCTGTTCAGCTCTGTCTGTTTCAACAGGGACATTTGAAATTCCCCTGGAAGTCCATCTTTTCCCTTGGAATAGGATGTTCAGTTTTTCTGGGTAGTTGATTCTCGATTGCATTCCAAGCTTTTTTGCTTTCCAGAATATTATATTCTAAGCCCTATGAGCCCTTAATGTAATTGATGCTAAGTCCTGTGCAATCCTGACTAGCTCTGTAATATTTTAATTGTATCCTTCTGGATGTTTATATTTTCTCTTTGACTTGGGAGTTCTGGAAGTTGGCTATAATATTCCTGGGAGTTGTTGTGTTTTTTTTATTTCTTTCTTGGGGAGATCAGTGGATTCTCTCAATTTCTATTTTACCCTCTGCTTCTAGGATATTAGGGCAATTTTCCTGTAGAAATTCTTTAAAAATGAGATCAAGCCTCTTTCCCTGATCGTGACTTTCAGGTAACCCAATAATTTTGAAATTATCTGTTCTGGATCTGTTTTCCAGATCAATTGTTTTTTTCAATGAGATATTTCACATTTTCGTACAGTTTTTCATTCTTTTGGTGTTTAATTATTGTGTCTTGATTTCTCACAAAGTCATCAGCTTCCTTTAGCTCCATTCTACATTTGAAGGGTTAGTTTTCCTCAGAGAGCTTTCTTATCTCCTTTTCCATCTAGCCAATTCTGCTTTTTAAACTTTTCTTCTCCTTATTAACTTTTTGTATTGTTTTATCCTTTTGACCTAAACTGGTTTTTAATGTTATTTTCTTCAGCATTTTTTGAATCACCTTGACTTAAGCTGCTGACTTCATTTTCATGTTTTTCCTGAATCTCTCTCATTTTTCTTCCCAATTTTTCTTCTACCTCCCTTACTTGATTTTCAAAATTATTTTTGAGCTCTGTCATAGCCTGAACCTAACTTCTATATTTCTTGGAGTCTTTAGATGCAGAAGCTTGGACTTTCTCATCTTTAGTGTGGACCAAAGTAGTTGTCTATGATCAGGTTCCTTTTTTTCTGTTTACTCATTTCCCCAGCCTGTGCCCTAGTTTTAGGGTGCTTCCTGAGCTTTTGTGTATTGTTGGGACACCACAGAAAGGGCCTCAATTCCTTCCTTCAAGGTCTGACTGCTCTCCTGATCTGTGAATGGCCACAAGCTCACCCCTTTGCCCCAGGGCTGTGAGGTAGGTCCCTGCCCTGTGGGGACCCCAGATCAGAGTCTGAATATGGTCAAAGCTCAGAGTCCTGTTCCAGGGGCAGAGTACAGACCTTGATAGTCTCCCTCCACTCTCTTACCTTCAGTGGGCTGAGTGCTCAGGAAGAAACTGCCAAGCAGCTACCTGCTGGGTGGCTCCACAGGCCTGCTTCTGTTTCCTGGGATCTGGCCTGTGCTGAAGGCCTCAGCCTCACTGAGGAGGACTAGATTCTGCTGTCAGAAGCTGGGACTCAGAGGGACCCAGGTGCCCTGGGGCTGTTCCTAGGAGGTTGAAGCTCCTTTCTTCTCTTCTTGATTATTCTTTACTTCCTTACAACACCAGTGAAGACTGGTTTCACACAATTCAAATTCTAATTCCCTCACCATTTCCAGGACAATGAGATATATTTACCTCTATGAGATTTAATTAATTTTATACAGTCGATGCTCCCAGTTTTGAAGGATTATATCCACTGTGGTTTAACCTTTGGCAAATTTTACTTTCAAATTAATTGAGAGATAATCCCTACTCTTTGTAAATACTTTGTTGGTAGGGGACAGTTCTTATTGGTTTGAGTACTTAATCTAAATTACAGTTTTATTAACATTTCAACTTTATTGATTTACTTTGCATTTTAGAGGCTAGTGGCAATCCAAACATTTAACCAAACCTTTTTGATCTGAAGAAGATTGAATCTGTCAGAGGAACAGAGTAAGACATTCTGTTCTCCATGTGGCAGAGGAATAAGGAGAAATTGATCAAGGATTGAACGTCAAGAACCTGGAAAGCTTCCCCCTCCTTCAAGACAGATCTTGATAGAGAAACTGGTTTATTTGATTTGAACTGAATTCCCAGAGCAGAAGGAATACTCATAACCAAAAAGTAAGCATCATCAACAACCAAAAAAGTTAGATTGAGATGAATTACCATTTGGATTACCTTCTTTCATTTTGTAAGAATTTATATAATTTAAACTCTATAATGAAAGTTGAAGTTTAATATATATTCTATGCATGGAAAGGGGCAACCAGGTGAAACAGTGGATAGAGTTCCAGGATTGGAATCAGAAAGACTCACTTCCCTTAGTTCAAATCTGACCTCAGCTAAATACTAGCTGTGTTACCCTAGGCAAGTAACTCAGTTTCCTGAGCTGGAGAAGGAAAGGTCAAACTACATCTTTGCTAATAATGTCCCCAAAAGACAAAACAACATCAATAACAATGCATGCACAAATGATCCATATAATATGTTTGAATTTCTTCAACTTTGAGCTCACATATCACCTTCTGTGTTTCCTCTTACCCAATTATTAAAGTCTTCTCCTTTAAAATTACCTTCCATCTACTCTACATGCACTTTTTATTAAACTATTTCTTTGTATGTTTTCTCTCACTAAAAATTAAATTCTTTGAGTACATTTATATTTTATATTACATTTTTACTTTTTGTACTTCCAAAACATTAATTTCAGTGACTTTGTGACCACATCACTGAAGTGGTTTGCCATTTCTTTCTCTGGCCTAAGCTTCTAGTCTGAGACCAGATTTGAATTCAGGAAGATGATTCTTGACCCAGGTCCAGTACTTTATCCACTGGGCAACCTGGTTGCCCCCAGAACTTCTCCTGGCCATTAATAATCAAAGATTGTCTTCTAGCTTTTATCTGATATGGACAGGTTCATGTTTAGCCAACTCTTCATCACTACATTTGAGTTTTCTTGCCAGTGATACTGGAGTATTCTACCATTTCCTTCTTCAGTTCATTTGATAGATGAGTAAATGGCAAACAAGGTTATAAGTGATTGCCCAGAATCACACAGTTAGTAAATATTTGAGATCAAATTTGAACTCAAGGAGATGAGTTTTCCTGAGTCCAGGTCAGTGCTCTATCTGGTACAAAATATAATGTTCCATCTGGTATAAAAGAATAGCTTAGTTAAATGCTACATGCAGGGTGTCCCAAGAGTCTTAGTGGAATTTTAAGTTTTAGCAAATTAAAATGCATCCACTCATCCAGTACATACTCACATATGTGGATACATACACACAATTGAGAAAGAAGAAAAGCACCCTGCTGAAGGTGAGATTTGAGTTCAGACTTGCAGAAATTCAAATTTATTACATGAATTCAAACGCATTAGATATGTATATTTCTATACATATATGTGTATGTGCATGCATATATCTATATAATAAATGTTCAATTTTCCTTAAGAAATTTATACACAGTAATAAATGTATACATGCACACTGCACACCACACATGTATATACACGTACACACATTTACATATATATATGTATATATACAATGTGTGTATTTTGGAATTATTCCATTCATGTTGTACTATATATCAAATAGACTATGAATTTCTCAAAGACAAAGTGATATATTTTCCCCTGAACTCATAGCCATACTTACTGGACTATTTTTCAGGCTTCTGGTCTTCAGTAAATATTAAATAATGGCCAGGCTGAACTTGGTAGTTGTACTTATTTGAAGTCCTACTTTAGTGAAGCCTGTGTACCATTAAACTCCAATTCCAAGACCTTTTGATGTGATAGTGACTTGAAGTTCTTTTTGGAGGCTATTTTAGTACATGGAAAAGCTGCCGATTTCTACCAAACCGGAAAGGCTTGACTGAAGCATAAGTCTAGCAATGGATTGCATGTCATCTGTCCATGGACCAATGAACTTAGCCAAGTTCAGACAGAGAAGCTCATTACTGGGTTGGCTTCAGGGTGATTCCTAGGTTCAGTCACAGCCCATTTATTAGGATAAAGGAAGGTTACAGGCTACATCAGTGGATAAAATTTCCACTCTGGTAAAATTAATAATTAATTGATATTGACTTATTTTATTCAGAAAGGGAAAGATTTATTTGATTCAAAAGGGGAAAAATCTCAAATGTACTCTATATAGAGAGATATCATATCATAGTGAATAGAAATCGGTTTTTGAAACTGGGAAAACTTGACTTCAAGACTTGCCTGTGTTCCTTGCTATTTGTGTAACCTGAACCAAGTTACTTAACCTTTCAGGGTTTTAGGTAGCATTCTGAGCCTATACATTATAGAGAAGGGTCAACCAATAGTAGCTAAAGGAGTTTCCTCTTCAATTTATTCCCTATTCTATTAAAAATAACAGACCTTATTCTGATTTCTATGATCAAAAAACTTAATGGTTTATGGTAAGATGTTCTGGAATTTTCTTGCCTGGAATCTTGCCTGGGTATCTTGTTAGTATGTAGATGGCAATAGAATAGGAATGGGCTAAAAAGAATTAGGTGAGGGAGGACTCTGGCAGATACAAGTTTGGTTAGATTTGCCAAATTCAGTGAAACAAGGCAAAGCAGAAAGGAAAATGAGGTTAGCATAAATCTATAGAGGGAGGCAGGGCCTAGAATACAAGAGATGAGACAATCAGCAACAGTGTATTAAAAAAAAAAAGCCTGCTGAGTGTGAGCTGTCCTGTGTCGGCAGGTATTGATTGTAGTCAGAAGGAGGTCAGAGGCCGTTGGATAAATCCAGCCTTTGATTAAAAAAAAGGGACAGACAGAGATGTTAGGATTACCTCACACCTGGAGAGTTATAAGAATAGAATCTCTCTAGAATAGTTTAAAGAACTACCTGGAGACACCAGGGGAATCTTGTGAATAATTTTCTGAGGATCTTGCCTAAGGAGACATAATTCCACAGTCATTTAAATGTTCTAAAACTGATTTTCCTTACCCAGGAATAGTCTTCACTCATGTCACAAAGAGAATGGTGTTCCTTGAACCCCTTGATATCTTTCTGTTGTAGTAATAATTCTTTTTTTTTAGTTTTTTTTTTTTTTTTTGCAAGGCAACGGGGTGAAGTGTCTTGCCCAAGGCCACACAGCTAGGTAATTATTAAGTGTCTGAGGCTGGATTTGAACTCAGGTACTCCTGACTCCAGGGCCAGTGCTTTATCCACTGCGCCACCTAGCCGCCCCTGTAGTAATAATTCTTTAAAGAACCATACCCCCTAAAAGATTAATGTCACAAATACAAGATAGGGAGGTATGGTTAGGTAGCTGTTGTTCTGAAAATAAAGAATTGGAGTTTTTAGAGGACTAAAATTCGGTAAGTATCTGTAGTGTGATCTGATAGACAAAAAAGTTCATCTGTTCTTGGACTTCATTAGGAGGTATATAATTTCCAAGAATAGGAATATTTTAGTTCCACTGCACTCTACCCTTATCATACCTATATTATGTATTTGGTAGCTAGAAAGTACAGTGGATAGAGAGCTAGATTTAGAGTTGAGAAGAAAAGTTCAAATATAACCTCAGCACTTGTAGCTGTGTGACTTTGTGCAAGTCATTTAATCTTTACCTGCCTCAGTTTCTTCATTTGTAAAGCAGAGATGATAGCAACCTCTACCTCCTAGTGTTATTGTAAGAATAATATGAGATAAAATTTGTAAAACACTTTGAAAACCTGCAAGTGCTTTATAAGAGCAGCCTATTATTATTACAATTATTATTATTATTATGTATACTATTATAATATTATTTCTTAGAAAGAAAAAAATCCTTTTTTATAAAGGGAGTTTGCTATATGCACAGAGTACTTGGGATGATATCTCTCCATGAGGAGGAGGTTGAGACCAGACCCTCATTATTTTTGTAATGAGAAAGGATTTGTAAAGCTCTTCACCCATTGCCAAGCACATATAAGATGCTTAATAAATATTTGTTCTCTTCCTTCTTGTAAGAAATAAGCACAGTCAAGAAAAGTGAATCCATACAGCGGCCATATGCAGAAATGTAGATGTCTGTGCATCTTGTGTCTTTTGCCTCTTTGTCAGGAGACAGGTGATAACTTTCATTGCCTCTCAAGACATTTGGTCATTGCATTGATCAAATTTAAGTCTTTCAAAGTCATTTTTCTTTCTAATGTTGCTGTCCTTGTATAAATTATTTTATAAGTTATATTCACTGCATTTTATCAGTTTACACCTTCTAGGTCTCAGAAATTTTGTCTTTCATCATTTTTATGGTACTTTAATATTTTATTACATTCACATGCTACATTTGTTCATCCATTCCTCAGTAGTCTAAGAGGCAATTTAAGGCATCTCCCTCAGAATCTAGTTAGTTTTTCTTTCTTCTATTAATCTTCCTCAGAAAATTATCATTATTTAAAAACTATTTTGATTTTGGTATTTCTCACCCTCTTAGCCACTCCATTTCCTGTTCTCATTATTTTCCCACTAAATTTGATGTAATTCTGCATTGAACTCATGTTTGTGTGTGTGTGTGTGTGTGTTAGTTCAGTCAGCCTTTGTGCAATTCAGATAAGAGTGAAGTTCATCTGACATATACTTCCCCATTCCTTCTGACATAATTGTACATTCTTCTTTGTATGCTCTTCAAGTATGATGTTCCTTTCTATACTAGTGTATTCCTTTTACAATCTATGATAGGACATTTGAGATATTTCCCAACTAGTTCTTTCATAACATGGATTAGACCCATAACTCCTCCTTTCCCTTTCCCCATATAGATTAGTATAAATTATTCCAGGACATGATTGGTTTTTGCTTCCTTTGATGCAGATTCCTGGTCACCTAAGGGCAGAAAAAATCCCTAAAATGTGGTGTTGGAGTTTCTGACTTGGTGGGCATTTTAAGACCACACAAGCTATTTATCCTGTCTTTCAGATCAGTCATGTTTACAAACAAAAGCAAATAGGTCCACATGTAGATTATTAAGTCAATCTCATTTGAGTAAATAGACATTCACACACACACACAATTTCCATATCATTCCATAGCTTGATGCAATTGTCAAAAAAACATAATAGCTAATAATAATGACTAAAATCTATTTAGAATTTGCTATGTACTATATTAATCATTTCCCCAAAATTATCTCATTTAATCCTTATAGCAACTGTGGGAGGTATATGCATTTACTATTCCCTTTTTGTAGGTGATGAAACCGGGCATACAGAGATTAAATGACTTGTCTATAGTCATCCTGTTCATAAATATCTGAAGATGACCTTGAATTTCAGTCTTCCAGAATCCAGACCCAGTATTCTATCTACTATATCACCTGTCCATATACAAATATCAACATTTGGAGTATATCATTAGGTAGAGAATTCCACTTCTATTTCATCTTAGATTCTCTGTGAATCACATTCTACTTGAACTAGCAAATATTTCTTCCTGTTTCATTCTTTAATATTTGTGTAGTATTCCTGTTAGTCAATAGAGCCTTGATTCAGTCCTTTGATTCTTTGGATGAAATCATAGGCAAACAACAGAAACAATGAAATATAAAGATGCATCCACTTTCAGACTTTAATTAGCCCATTTACACCTTCTGAGGGCATTAGAATTTTGCCCATTTTTAGATGAAAGGTTAGTAAAAATCTACCTAGGATTACCAGATACAAGGATTTGCCTCTGAGTGTAGATTGTCCTATGGCCTTTTCATCTGCTCATTCATTAATATATATGAACATGATAGCCATCTCTTCATTTTGATGGCTATTTTAACCATCAAGTTACAGAAAGAAGTGCTCAGAAACACTTCTGGAAGAGTAAAGTAAGAAAAGCAAGTTGAAGTTTATTTGTGTACCCATAAGCAATAGCTTATTGCAGCAGAAGCACATAGTATATCCTGTAGTCTGCCCAACACTTAGTTTGAAAATTCTGTGGTCTCAAAAATATTTCCCCCTTTCTCCTTGTCACCTTTCATGCTTTTGAACTAAACTCATAAGAGTGGACAGCCCTTGTCACTAGATTGATCAATTGATTTTCTGCCAAATTATTAGTCATATTCATCATTTCTAACCTGCCAAGATTAAGAGTAGGAGGCAATAACTGACTGGCCATTATTTGTGTGAAAAGTTCAGGAGGGCAATTCAATTCAATCCAATCCAATCCAGTTAAGCCATCATTAAGTGTTTGCTTTGCAGCCTGACCAGAAATCATACCCCTACCACTTAAATCTTTCTTTTCCTAAACTCTTTTCCTGGGACCCCCATGGTTTGATTAATGATGATCTCCTGGGGCTCACTATATCAGCTTGACTCTAGTAATGCCTCACTTTATTCTTTGGTCATCTTTTCTTCAGATGCCTTGTTTCCACATGTATGCCCTTTGCATCTTTCCTTCTATGCATTCTACCTTTAAATCATTAAATCATTACCGCCATTACTTCTAAAAAGGAGATATGTAATTTTTTCTCTTATGACTCTATTCACCTAGTCTATAACTTTCCAAAACAAAGTAACTCTCCCTGAACAGATTACCTTTATATGTTATCTCCTAACAAAGCCTCCATTCAATATTTGGTATGTAATATATTCTCATTCATACATTAATTCATCCATTCATTCATTTGATGAGTCTGAGACTACAAATATGAATTGAAAAGCAGTCTTTCCTCCAAATGAGTTTCTGTTCTAATGGGGATGAAATAAGGAATACAAATTGTCAACACTTGGGATAATATACTTAAGGATAATTTGGGAAGGAGGAAAAAGATAGGAGCAACTAAGGGAATAAAAAAGAACTTCATAGAGAAGAGGTTCTGGAGAAGAAGACTAAAAACAGACCATCTCAGGTAAGAGACAAAGAAAGACTAAATGTTTATATGTGGGAGTCATTTATATGATGAGGGTAATTTAATCTATTTGAGCTGATGAGATCAGTAAGAGAGATGCTATCAAGAGATAAATTAAGAGGGATTATGATAGAATATTGTTAGACATTCCTGGTTGGTGATGGAACATAGAACACCAACTCAACAAAAGCTACTAAAAGCATCCAGACATATGACAAAATAATCAAGAGCAGTAGAATTAAAACTTGGAATTTGAAAGCATCCAAGAGGATGGGGTGATTTACAATACCAAATGCTGCAGAGAGACCAAGAAGGATGGGGATTGAGAATAGACTATCTGTTATAACATTTAGGAAAAATTGCTAACCTTTGAAGAACAGTTTCATTTGGGAACTAAATTGGGGAAAAAGAAATGGTGGCAATAAGTGTAGACTCATTTTCTTAGAGTTTAGCAGTGAAAGTGAGGAATAATATGACACTGCTGTTGTTTGTCCTTCGTTCTTGAAGAAGACCATGACATCAGGGAGGTGTTGCCATGATAAGCACATGAATTGGATTTTGAGTGAGAGGGTGTTGTATCAAATCACCTGTCTCACTTTCTCCTCTAGAAGCATCTGGCTCCAGTGGTCAGATACAAATCAGGACAACTGGAGATTGCCCTGGATGTGAGGCAATCAAAGTTAAGTGACTTGTCCAAGTTCATACAACTAGTAAGTGTATGAGGTCAAATTTGAACTCAGATTCTCTTGACTCCAGGACTAGTACTTTTTCCACTGCACCACCTAGCTGCCTAATGAAAGCAAAAATAGCTCCAAAGGTTGGTGGACTCAAGAAAATATTTTTTAAGGATGGGGAAACCTGGATATGTTTGTAAGCAATTCTGAAAAGGTTGGTAGATAGAAGAGATGGAGATAAGCTAGGGAGAGGATGACTGAGGAAACAATATTAATAATGAGATGGATGGTGATGAAATGAGATTCAGTGGTGCAAATAGAAAGGTTGGTAAGACAAAAAAGCTATTTCTTTACCGAGGAAAAGTATAAAGGAAGGGCAACTAGCAGATGATACACATAGACTTTAATAATGCTTGACATATAGTAGGCATTTAAAAATGTTTATTGACTGAACGATTTTGAATTGTAGCATAGGGAAGGAGGGGAATGACCTCTATTTTTCTCTCTCCCCCCACCAGGTCCTTTACTGAGAATGGTGGGGAGAAGGTGGAGTCAGAGGTATTAAAACATTATCTTCTCCACATACTGAGATATTCCATACTTGTATTTTCTTGAACAAATTTAAGATGAGGAAAATGAAATCACAGTTGGATTAAAAGCAGTATAAAGTTATAAGAGGACTTGTCCTGGGCATGTTCATATCACCTAGCATGGAAGCTCCCCAAGGGACCTTCAGAGGATGCCCAGATAAGGCAAGTTCTGTCCTCTGCCATGTGGCTGGGGGCAATCTCCTTTGATCACCTCTAATAAGAGCAAACTGTGACTTTAAAACTGGCAAAGCTGAGGAAAGTCATGCCTCTTATGTATTGGGAAATGAGTTTATATTTTCCTTATTATGCCTTTTGAAGTAAATATTCCTTCATAAAAGCTAATCTGACTCCTAGTGACTAAGTGGAATAGAGTTGTGGAGGATCACTCCTTTCAATTAAGAGAACACCATTGATGGGGGCTGAACCTTATATTAGTGAACCTAAATAGATACTCTTAAATGTCATAAAGGATACTAGAGGAACTGGGGGGAAGATAAGATATAAGCTCATTGGTCTTCCAGTAGTGGGAGTCAGAATAGTAAGTGTTACATTGTAAAAAATAAAACATTCTTCTATTAGGAGAATAATTCTATCAACCTTTGCAGATTTAATAATCTCCCAAACAAGAATGAAGGAAGGTAAATATGCATAATCCTGTACCATCAGAACACATGAAAGGAAAAGATTTGGGCTTTGTATATTTAGAAGTTTTGAAGAGAGTGAGATAAATGTCTTGGTTAGAAATGTTTTTAGGGTGGCAACAACTAAAATGAGAATATTCTTTTATGGGATCATAATTTCTCTAGAGGAGAGTGTAGGGTATAATTGGTAATTTTGGAGAATCTTTTTATGAAAGTAAAAAGTCTTTATATGAAATTTGAGATTTTTTGAATTATGAACTATAATTGGACATTAGAAAGTTAAACAGATTTTCTTTCTTCAAATCTTTTTTAATACACTACTAGGTTCACAATTTCACAGCTGTAAAGATATTTTCCCTCAAAGTCTACATGTCTAGTAGTTCAAAATGAAAATATCTGAGTAACCTAGAAGGAATGTATTGAATTTAAAAAAATATTATTCATGTTATAGTTAATAGAATACCTTGCCAGTTCTACCCATTATATAAGAGCAGTGAAACACCATTTTTTTTAGCATACAGTCTTTTTAATTAAGTCCTCCCAAGTCCCACAACTCACAATGGAAAATTGGAAGAAAAATATCCTGTCATAAAATGATTCAAAATTGCATCTTCCAGAATATTTCCTGGGGTCAGAACTCAGCCCCAAACCTATACATTTAATATTGATAAATCTATACAAAGATTTTTGATCCTTATAAAGATGACTTAAATATCAGAGATTACTATATTTATACTGAGCAATCTAAAGCTACTAAGACAGTGTAGCAAAACATTTCAGAAAGGTTTTGAAACACACACACAGACACACACACACAGACACACAGACACACAGACACAGACACAGACACACACACAGACACACACACACACACACACACACACACACACACACACACACACACACGGAAACTAGGTGGTACAATAGATAGAACCCTGGACCTGGAGTCAAGAAGACCTGAGATCAAATTTGATGTCACACACTTACTAACTATGTGACCCTGACCAAGTCTTTTTAATTCTGTTTGGTTCAATTTCCTCATCTGTAAAATGAGCTGGAGAGGGAAATGACCAATCACTCCAGTTTCTATGCCAAGAAAACCCCAAAATGTCAGTCACAAAGTGAATTGACCAAAAAAAAGTGTTACTCTTATGTTTTAAATTTATATATTTGTGAGTTATTTTTCTAACTGAACCATGATAGAACAACCTTTATAGTACATTATTGAAGGGCAAAATTTTTCATTTCAGGTAGTCTGGCTAGGAAAATAAAGGAAATCATTTAATGTCAAATGATGTGACACTGGCTTTTTAAATGTACTTTTCTTAAAAAAAATAAGAACAACTAACTTCTCCAAGTATTCTCAAATCTGTTAGTTCATTTTTCTGGCTTAAGTATGGAAGGATAAATATTATCATTACTTTACAAGTAAGGAAAAGGAGGATAGTCCATTAACTGTACCAAAGACATACAGTAATTAATTATGTGAAGAAGCCAAAAAGAAAAATCATAAATTCATAGCTGCAGAGCTGGAAGTGACTTTTAGAGACCTTTTCATCTAATTTTCTTATTTGAAGATGAAGAAATTGAGTCTCAGAGATGTAAATGCTTTTTGCCAGTCCTAGGGTAAGAATGGCATATGTTAAAATCTGGCCTCAGGTACTCACTGTTTGATCTTGGGAAGTCATGTAACCACTCTTTGCCTCAAGTTTCCTCAATAGTAAAATAATAGCACCTGCCTCCCAGGATTGTCATGAAGATAAAATCAGATAATATTTGTAAAAAAAAAAGCTTAGTATAGTGCTCGATACATAGTAAGTACTATATAAATACTTATTCCCCTTCTCCCCAAAGATCAAACAGATGGTAAGCACCAGAGATGTGATTCTAGACTATTCATGTGAGATATTTTGAACTCAGTATGGATCAAAAGGGAATGAATTGGTTGACTCTGTTGTTACATGGTCTGTTTTGGGGGAAAAGAACCACTCTTTTTGTTCTGAGTCTAAAAAAAAACATTTTCCTGAATAGTGTGGGGTGATAGTTCCTTAGTTGTGCTGTTCTGGAATCCAACTCATTGGAGACAGAAGGAGCTTTCCTGAATGGTGCTGCTTTTGTTTGCAAGCAACCCCACATTTCAGATTCATATGATCTGCTTTTCAAAGAGAAAAGAAAAATAACTGGATAATTCCAGAGTCTTGAAGAGAAAAGATGGTTTTCTTTGGGGTAATCCCTAAAGTTTAAGGAGCAACAGGGTATGCTGAGTCTAACACGGGGGAGCAAAAGATCGAGACTTCTTTTTTTTTTATATCTCTCTTATTAGACAGAACAAGCCTGATAGGAAAAGGATTGACTTTCTAGAAGCCCGAAGTGAATTTCCCTTTGGGGGTATTGAAAAGTTCAGAATAGAGCCATAATATTCGATATCTGTATGACTCTTTAGGTTAAAGTGGTAATCACAGGAAGGTTGGAAAATTGTCTCATTCATGACCCCACAGGCACTTTCCTTCCAAGAGAACTCTAAACACAAAAGGATGTTATGAGTCCAGAGAGCTTTTGGATCATGGAGAAAGATTCATTGGAGAATTTTAGCAATTGGTTATGGGTTTCAATAAATTTCTGTGGGATAGAATATCCTGTACCCAGTAGGTATTGCTACTTTGATCACTTGTATGGAATATGGAGACTTTTTACCCAAATATATTATAGAGACCAAGACATGAACTATTTTTAAACTATATTTGGAGAGTTACCAGAGGGAACTAAATGAGCTAAATAGTAATTTTGGGACTTTTGCTAAAGTGATATACATGAACCTAGTACTTGAGGTGGTAGACAATGATTTCATTTAAAACATATTTAATACATTAGTGCATTGAGTGGGATTCAGAGCACTTGTACAGCAGTTTTGGCTTATATTTGTTCTTTTCAGAAGAATGGAGGGACAGACTATATTCTGGCAAGGACATTGGAATTTGATTAAGATCTAGAAGAAGTTAGTGGTATTGTGAAAAAGAGGGTAAATGAATAGATATGATGAAAAGTCAGTGTAATTTGATGACACATAATTAATAAGAATCGACAATTATATAGTTTAATACAACTTTTCTCATCAGAATCTTAAAATAATTTTGTGAGATAGATTCTATATGTATTATTATCATTTCCATTTTACAAATGAGAAAATGATATGAGAGAGGCTTCAGGGAAGGGATTTAAATCCAGGTCTTCCTGACTCTATCCAACACTCTACCATATTATGCTGTCTCTCAATTATTTACCATTTTATCTTTGTCTATGTATTCTTTTTAAAACTTTTTTTTTATTTATTCAAGGCAATGGGGTTAAGTGACTTGCCCAAGGTGACATAGCTAGGCAATTATTAAGTGTCTAAGGTCACATTTGAACCCAGGACCTCCTGACTCCAGGACCAATATTCTATCCACTGTGCCACCTAGCTGCCCCTGTCTGTGTACTCTTACACATAGCACCTCAACATCTATGGCATATGCAATATTCAAGTTAAAGCATTTAAAAGTCCTCCAAAGGAATTTTTTTTTACAGGGGCTCTTGATTAATTTTTTTTGTTTTTGCCAGGCAGTGAAGTTAAGTGACTAGGTAATTATTATGTGTCTGAGACCGGATTTGAACTTAGGCTCTCCTGACTCCAGGGCCAGCACTCTATCCACTGTGCCACCCTTGATTAATTTTTAAAAAAATATTTTGATAATCCTATTGCTATATAATTAATTTTCATTAAAATACCATGATTTTTATTTTATGCCTTTAAAAATGTTATTTTGCTATTCTGAGTAGGGGTCCATAGCCTTTACCAGTCTGCCAAAGGGTATAAAGCATTGAGAATTTCTGCTCTGTAAGAACGGGTTAAAAGGCAGCATTATCAACCTTGATTTCAAGAAATCGGCTTAATCTCTATGGAAAAAATTAAAAATTAAATAGAAAAGTAAGAAGACAGGGGTTGAATTTACCACTTTGTTTGCATTGTTGTACAAGCTAAGATTTCATTTTCAAAGATTTATGGAGTAGGAATAATGTAGCACTGAAGTTTGAGAAGAAAAAAAAATCCAGACTACACATTCAAATCTGGTCTAACATTTTTATTTTTTTAGTTTTTGCAAGGCTATGGGGTTAAGTGGCTTGCCAAAGGTCATGCAGTTAGGTAATTAAGTGTCTGAGGTCACATTTGAACTCAGGTCCTCCTGACTCCAGAGCTGGTGCTCTATCCACTGTGTCAACCTAGGGGCCCCCATGGTCTAAGATTTTTTTGAAACTAGATGAGTCTGTCTATTGATTGGTTGTTTAGAACTTTCTTAATATTTGTCCATTTTATTGAATAAGTGGACTACTTTAGACCTGTCAGCAGAAAATACAATAAAGTAACTTTCTGACCAAATGCCACGGCAACCAAATACTTGCTCATAGATGGGCTTCATTGTAGCATAGAATCATGCCTTCATTTTAAGCTCAGCATTTGGATTGCTCTCTGATTATGACTGTGTTATAGAGGAAAAGAAATTCCAACCTTAGCAATCGGGTAAACCCAAAATTATTTTGTTTCTTTAAGTAAGCATTCTAAACTTTCTAGACTTGAGACTGAGGAAGGAAGTGGCAGTGACAATTGCTGTGGTAGAATGGGGCCAGTGATATTGTGTTGGTGTTATTATTAAGAGATTGGCACATCCCCTACTGATGCAATAATCTGCCAGCTAAATTTAAAGAAAACTGCTGATGTCTAGAAAAATTCAACACATTCTCTGTACTAGAAAACATTACAGCAAAGAAAGTTATGACTATCTAAAAACTCTAACTGGAAATATTCACATTGTTAGAGGAGACTTTGATGAGAATATGAATTATCCAGAACAGAAGGTGATGACTGTTGGGCAGTTCAAAATTGGTTTGATCCATGGACATCAAATAATTCCATGGGGAGATATGGCCAGCACAACATTGCTGCAAAGGCAGTTTGATGTAGACATTGTCATTTCAGAACACACACACACACACACACACACACACACACACACAAATTTGAGGCCTTTGAACATGAAAATAAATTCTACATTATTCCAGAATCTGCCACTGGAGTATATACTCCAGACACAAATATCATTCCTTCATTTGTATTGTTAGATATCCAGGCTTCTATATTTGTCATTTATTTGTATCAGCTAATTGGAGATGATGGGTGGGGCAGTGGATAGAGTATTGGCTCTGAATTCAGGAGGACCTGAGTTCAAAGAGGACCTCAGATGCTTAATAATTACCTAGCTGTGTGACCTTGGGCAAGTCACTTAACCCCATTGCCTTGCAGAAACCAAAAAAAATTGTAAAAACAGGCTTCCTGCTGATCTTTTTTTGTCCATTCCTTTGTACAAATCAAATAAACATGCATTTAGAAGTCAAAAAATTGTGAAAAGTTTAAAGTATTTTCCTATTAAAAGCTAACATCTTGTTTGGTGATACATAATTTGCTACAAACTTATTTGTAAGCTTTAAGAATGAATCTAGTTTATAGGACATGATTTCTAGAAAATATGTAACACACAATAGCTAGATGTGTATATACATATATATATGTATATATATACATATATATATATATATGTGTAAAGGTTTACCTCTGTAAATATCTTTAATGTTAACATTCAAGCCTTTGCTAACATAGTGTATGGGAAAGAAAGAGTTCTAGACTGCCTCATAGTAAATACTATCTGTCTTACCTTTCGCTTACAAAAAAAAAGTCAAAAATCAACTTCCTAGATATAGACAGTAAAATCTATGCTATTTTAATGTCAGACCAATCATCTTAGTCAAATCATTAATATTCTGTTTCAGTTCCAGAAATAGAAAGAGACTATATCCAACCCTAAAAAGCAATAACAAATTCATTCTATATCCATTTAGTTAGGGAAGGCTGACATCAAATATTATATGTACTAATCATTTTGAGACTTTCAGAGATGCAAAAAGAAATTGATCTGCCCTTGTAAGTTTTTATATTTCATTAGTTTATTTTGCACAATGAGAAAGTTTATTTGACAATGAGAAATTTAAACAAGTATATCATTTGGGCACTTAACCAACCACATTTATGACTCATGGAAGATAAAAATTAGATCTCTTATTTCTATCTTTATCTCTATCATCTCTATCTATTAGTATGAAGCACATATATGTGTGTACACATATGTTCATAAGTATAAACATAGAAGGACAGGGAGAGACTTTCATGTATACATATATGTATAAACACACATATACACATGTGTATGCATGTATGTGGTCGCACATTTGATCTTAACTTAATTGTATCTTGTGGAAAGACAAATTTAGAGTCAGAGGTAATGAGTTTGGTCTTGTATCCTGGAACAATAATAATGGTATGAAAGTAAGCAAAACGTGGAGTTCCAGTTAGCTTTTGAGAATAACTTTGACCCTGGGAAAGTTACTTAACCCTGTTTGCCTCAGTTCTTCATCTGTAAAATAAACTGGAAAAGGAAATGATGAGTCACTCTAGCATCTTTGCCAAGAAAATCCCAAAGGAGATTCATGAAGAGTTGGACACAAACTGAACTGAGAATTGAACTGAGTTATGAAAATGGATAGCTAGGAAACATTTAAGTTGACAATTACAAATTACTTCAGAAATCCCATTATTTATACTTTCCTTCATTTATTGAATAAACATTTATTATAATTTCCTCCACATGTATAGTACCTGTATAAGCTGTTGTTGTTTGTCTCTCATTCTCAAAGAGGATCATGACATGAAAGTGAATTGGATGTGAGTGAGGAAGGGATGTGCAAAATCACCAGCCTATCTGGAACACAGGTGCTATGATAGGGAATGCAGAAATCATGCTGCATATATCACAGATAAGCAGGGTAATGAGGGGAGAGGGGAATATTGGGAATTGATAGAGGGTATGAACTATAGTACATTTTGAACTAGGGAATAATGGGATCTCTGAAAGAGTACCAAAATATCATATATGGGAAGGTAGAAAGATAGGAGAGAAAAGATAACTAACCATAATATCCAAATGTATACTCATGAGATTCCAATTATACAACTTTAAGCAGAGAAAAAGCACGAGATCAATTTATCCCCCCATTTTCATTCCCCTTATCAGTCTAGTCAAGGCTATACATCCACATGTCACTTTTGGTTGTTGTTACAATCTTTCATGAAAATGAGGGTGACAAACAGTGATTGTAACAAGACTAGGTAATGGAATTCAACTAATATGTCCTCATCACATTGAAGAGCTAACAGACTTTTTTAGAGTTAGTGACTAAACAAATTTTTTCTTGTAAAGAATTTTGACCTTTATAATTAATGATAAGAGATTAAGTATATATCCAATTGTGTTAAGTTCTTGGGGAGTGATTAGAGTGATTGGATTACAATGACACACCCTACAGGAAGAAAATATCTACCTTTTGGAGCGAAAGCAGAAGAGGGATAAGTGATAATGAATTGGAGAAAAGTAGAGATGTTTTGGCCTAACTCAATTGTTTCAACATCGCTCTGTCATTTTCCCACAAAATTATGTGTTTATATATAGAAATATATGGGTATAATATAATTCAAATGTGTACATGTTCATAGATTCATGCATGAATATACAAGCATGTATGCAAATATATGTAGAGCTACATATACATGTAAACATAAATTTAATACCTTAAAACTACATCAGCACTTTTTCAATATATTAAACACACACACACATACATACATATGTACATACACATGGCAGTAGAGTTATAGTGGATAATGAGCTGACCTTGGGGCCAAGAATATGTATGTCCCCTTCTGTCTCTGATGCCTATATATGGGTCTTATGCTTAGTGATCTTGGGGAATTTATTTGATTTTTGAGTGCTTTAAGTAAGATACTTTGCAAAAGAAGGTGCCACTTACATTGACCTAAGAAGTCCAATACCAAAAATATTATGTGTTTATATAATATGTGGATCTATATGTATCTTTTATGTACATATATCTTTATAATAACCCACACACATATATGTATAATGGCTTGGTGTTTCTGGAGTGTATATCATATTTTTCCAGTAGGCATATAAAAGTGGGGTTGAAACCAACTCATTTGACTCTGGTGCCTTTACTAAGTAAATTTTTGGTTGTATCAAAAATAGAAATTAGTGTGAAGATGGCCTGCAAATCTCTTTAAATAAATCAAAAGTATTGTGTTAGATACTGTAAGAGACCAATCAATTTGCACAAAAGAGGAAACTATGTCAGAACTGGAGAAAAGAAATTCTGAGTGTCTGTCTTCTAGAGATTGGAACAAGCATGGGGTGAAGGGCAGTTTGAACTATTTGAAAGAAGGGAGATAGATATCTGGAGAGCCATTGACTCTTTAGGTGCCTCAAAGAGGTAACCCCAAGCTGGGGAAATTCCCAAGAAAAGTCATATTTTTCCCCAATTTCCCTTTCTGGTGCCTTTCTACACAGATACACTACAATATAATCTGTTATTTTGTTACTCAAATTTCTAGCAAACTGAATTTTCCCTCAATCATAAAGAAGTTAGGGGTTAATCAGTTGTTGAGTCTTTTCATTCCTAACCAACTCTTAATGAGCCCATTTAGTGTTTACTTGGCAGATATTTGAATGTTTTGTCATTTCCTTCTCCACCTCATTGTATAGCTTAGGTAAACAGGGTTAAATTACTTGCCCTAAGTCATACTGAGGCCAGATTTGTACTCAGGAAGGTGAGTCTCTCTGATTCTGAACCCAATACTCTATCCACTACACTATTTAACTGCCCACAACTAGAGAGAGATATAAATATACAGTAACAAGAGAGCTCAAATGCTGATTAGGTATTAGAAATTATCCTAAATGGTGGGAAGGGCAGTGAGGATATAGGTATAGAATGATTGTAACTGAAGTCAGAACATTTTAATGTAAAATAAACTTCTTAAACCAAAGAGGAATGAATCAAGTGGACTTGAAGGACAACTATATTTCCCCAGAGGCTTAAACTAAGGTAGTTATTTTAATAGGATTTTATATTACTTAGAGTTGGATTACTTATTCCAACCTGCTCTTATATTGGCAAGTCTTGGTTCCCATAGGAACATCATTGCCATATGATTATACCCAAATTCTCTCAGGGTACTAGGAGTATCTTTAAGGAGAAAGTATACACCCCCCCCTTTACCCCTTTAATTCATAATCCTCCAAAAATTTATTTCCATTTATCAACAACTCACCTATGTGCTAAGAGAAATCATAATGAAATGTGTGTATATATATGTATATTAATTAAGCAAATATATGACTAATGTCATATGTCACAATCCACACAAAAACCTAGGTCACATTCTTCTGCCAATGCACTTATTATACTGAGGAAGGGTGGTTGCATAGAGCAACCTGGCAAGGAAGTACATGATGGTGAAAAACCTATGCAATCAAGGTAACCATAGGTTTTAGACTTTGATGTTATTGATTTTTTAAGGAACATCTGCAGTACATGAAATTGCTTTACTGCTAAATATTTACCTAGTTCTCAGTACTCTTCAGGTGAGCAAATTGTTTTCTCTTTTATAATCGAACTAGCACAGCATTTACAAATTCTGTCAATTTGCAATCACCCTTACAAGACTATTGTAGAAAGTGCCACACTATTAATTTTGTTGATCATTCCCTTTAAGACCAGAATGATAATACTATCTCTGGTCACTACAGAACAGTGCAGTTGGTCATTTACTCATAAGGATGTTAGGTTGTACAATGAGCAATCATAGCTAACAGTAAAACAGTTCAGGCTGTTTATCTGGGCAGAGCAAACCAGGCTAGTTAACTCTTCATTTAGCTGGATACTGCATGGTGCAATTGAATTTCAGCATCTTCTTCTAATGAAGTATTTTCAAAATCTGCAAATATTTCCCTTTTCTGCATTTGCTTCTCAGAGAAGAGGAGAGAGCCACCAAGGAAATCTCTTACATTCTTGGGAATTCTAAAGAGCAACATCTGGAGATCTTGTATATGATGAGGTTGAATCTATTTTCAACCAATCAAAAAACCACTTTCATCTGACGGCTCTTACTATTGGTCTCTTCAAATGGTTCTTAAAAAACTACTTTTCCTCTCTTTCTGAGTCTCCTGTCAGGTTCTTGGGCTGTTTCAGCCTCTGCCTTTTATCTCTTATTTTTTATTTTTAAATGGTTTAAAAGAAAACTTACTGGTATTCAGAGACTCACCTTTGACCTATAATTTCAATAACTTTCCCTCAAGGAATTGATCCTCCTCTTAAAATAATATCCTAGCCTCTGTATAGCTAATTTCTCTTTTATTATAACTTTCTGTAAACTGGAAAGTTTAACCATTCACCAAATGATAGACATCCCTTTGATTTCCAATTCTTAGCCACCACAGAAAGGGATGCTGTAAATATTTTTGTGCAAATAGGTCCTTTTCCCTTCTTTGCATGTCTTGGGTTATAGACCTAGAAGTGCTATTGTTGAATCAAAGGGTATGTACAATTTTTTAACTCTTTGGCATTGTTCCAAATTGCTCCCCAGAATGGTTGGATCAGTTCATAACTCCACCAACAGTTTCAGTTTTCCCACACCCCTTCCAACATTCAACATTTTATTTTTTTTATTGTATTAACCTCTAATAGGTGTTAGGTGATACTTCAGAGTTGTTTTAATTTGAATTTCTCTGAACAATAGTGATTTAGAATATTTTTACATGACTATAAAAAGCTTTGATTTTGTCATATGAAAACTGGCTGTTCATATTCTTTGACCACTTATAATTGGGAAATTACTTGTACTCATAAATTTGATTTAATTCTCTATATATTTGATAAATGAAGCCTTTATCAGAGATACTTGTTGCAAAAATTCCCTCCAGTTTTCTGTTCTCCTTATAATTTTTGTTGCATTGTTTTTTTTGCGCCAAAACTTTTTAAATTTTATATTATCAAAACAATCTATTTTACATTTTATAATGCTCTGTATATATTTTTTGTTTTAAATTCTTTCCTTATCTGTAAATCTGAAAGATAAACTATTTCATGCTTTTTAAATCTCTTATGGTATCACCATTTTTATGTAAATATTCAAACAAGAACTTTGAAGACCAAAATGGAGTAGGGTTCCATGTGAATAGTAGTTGAACAAGGGTCAGTCAATCTTGAGAGGTAGATGAACACTGTTCCTAAGGGACTCTAGGTGATAGCAGCATACAGTGAGCTTAAGCCCCTGGGAATACATTTGAAGAATGGAGCAGCATAGACCTCTGAGTGCCAAGTTAGCTTTGTCTTACTTTGTCAAAGACTTATCAGCAATTGTACAGGGCTGATGAGTGATCCATTGTGAGAGAGGTTAGTTTTACCTTACTGGGAAAAGATTCCATAAAATGATGATTAGACCATCGAGAGACAGGTTTAGATAAACCATGTTGTCACTAATTTCTTGCTAGGAAATCATTTACTAGTGTTTTGCCTGCCATTATTGGAGCTGATGTGATGGATCCATATCCATCAGGCCAAGGACTTTCATAGCATCCAGTCCATCTCCAGAAGTCCTGTTTCATGTTAAATCAGGTTATGGGGTGATAATGGTTCTTGAGAAGGTGTTGAGAAGGATGTCTTTGCATAGTATTCCTCTCATTTTAATCAACATGATGTGTGTATGTCATGCCATCATTTACTTGATGTCATGGTCTTCTTTGATTATGAAGGGCAAGAACTAAAATCATTTACCTATTTTGATCTTGGTCTACACTATGAGATGTTGATCTATATCTAGTTTCTACCATTCTTTTTTCAAGTTTTCTGAGTAATTTTTGTCAAATTATGAGTTTTTGTTCCAAAAATTTGGATCTTTGGGTTTATCAGATATTTAATTTCAATTATTATTTATTATAATGTAACTGTACTGAATCTGATTCACTGCTCTATTTCATAACCAAGATGGAATATAATACAGTTTGAGATCTTGTATGGCTAGGCTATTTTTTTTTGAGCTTTTGTTCTTTCAGATGAATTTTGTTGTTTTTCTAGCTCTATAAAATTATTTTTGAAAGTTTGATTAGTATGGTCCCGAACAAATAACTTAATTTAAGTATTGTCATTTTTATTATATTTACTCAGTTACCCATGAGCAATTAACATTTTTTTCAGTTGTTTAGATTTGACTTTATTTGTGTGAAAAGTATTTTATAATTTTAATTATATATTTTGTGGGTTTCTCTTGGCAGGTAGACTCCCAAGTATTTTATATTGTTTAAAGTTATTTTTAAGTGGAATTTCTTTTTCTGTCTCTTGCTGCTGTACTTTATTGTTAATATATATAGAAATCATTGAAATAACTGATCCCTTATGTAGGTTTGTTTTGTTTCCTGCACTGCTAAAATTGTTAATAATTTCAAGTAGTTTTTAAGTTAGTTCACTAGGAGTTTCTAATTATGGCATCATATCATTAACAAAGAGTGATCATTTCTTTTCTTCATTGTATATTCTAATTCAGGGAGTACAAAATACTGCCTGGTGATTTTACATGGCCAACCTGTGGGTTTTAATTTTAACAAGGGAAGAATAATAATTTTTATGGAATGTATATTAAATTTTTAAAATTCCAGCACTAATAAATAATATTGTTGATGTTAATTTTCTTTGGGGTTGTTTAGAGTATTAAAGACAAAATTTTCAGTTGCATGGAATTTTTCAATCCATCTGTGGGATGCAGTCCATCTATAATCAGTATGCACCTACCTTTTTATACTGTTGTGTCATCACTTTGTTGCTTTGTATTTGCTTTGTGCTTTCTGCCTTCATCTGACATATTAATGAGGAACTTACCCCCACTTTCCTAAGAAGTTAAAAGTACTATGACTTTTCCTAGTGCTTGCTAAATCTTACTAAAGTAATACTATTATATTAGTGTACTGTATTTTAATTCTGGGTGTGGCCCTTGAATAATTATTTTATTTTAATGTGGCCCTAAGGTAACCTAAGATTGGACAGTCCTGTTCTAATTCCTTTAATTTATTTTTCTTCTTTTATTTCTATAGTTAATATTTCTAATGCAATATTAAGCAATAGAATAATGGGCATCTTTGCTTCACTCTTGATTGTATTGGGAAGGCTTCTAGTTTATCCTCATTACAAATAATGTTTGCTAATGGCTTTAAATATTACTTATCATTTTAAGGTAAACTACATTTATTCTTATACTCTCTAATGTTTTTAATAGGAATGGATGCTGTATCTTGTCAAAGGGCTTTTTGCATCATTGAGATAATCATATGATTTCTGTTGATTCGACCTATATCTTTCAAAAAATTGATTCTTTATATTTACCTCATAATTCATTTCTCTTTCAAATTGCCCAAATTCTGAGAATTGTATTTCTTCATTCATATATTTTAGAAATTTTCATGAAATAAAATTATTCAATATTTCTTTCAGGCATCAAAATGTTTAAATATCACAGAAGCAGAATGTAACATTCTTTACTTGTTTCTAATTTTTTGTACAAAAACACATTTGTGGCCCTTTATAAAAATAAATTTCTCTATTTGAAAGGGGTGATAGCTCAAAAGATCAGTACCTTACATTTTTATGTCTCTTTGTAGGTATCTGTATTTGTATATATGCATATGTGTATACATCCATAGCACACACAGACATACAAATGCACACACAAATATATATACACATACATGCATCTTTCTGTCTGTCTCTGTCTCTGTCTGTGTCTCTCTGTCTTTCTGTCTCTATCTCCGTCTGTCTCTCAGAATTGAACTGCCCTTAGAGTCAAGAAGTTCTGGGGACAAATCCTGTCTCTGTCATAGGTTTTTCTGCTTGATACTATGTAAATAATTTCTTCTTATAGTACTCTAAGCTACCAAGAAGGTAATGACATACATTGGTAGAGAAATTTTCCTGATCTGAGATTTTCCTATATCATTGAAATTACAGATCCTTGTGAATATATATATATATATATATATATATATATATATATACACATATATATATACACATACATACACACATGCATACACACATAAACATATATACATACACAAACCTAAACACAATTCTTTAAGATCATTATTCTTTTTATATATGATATAAAAAGAATGATGTATATAATGTTAAAGGTAAATTGTTTATATATTGTTACTTTATTCCCTGAAATCAATTTTTGGATTTCTTTTATATAGCATAGAGCAATCATTGCAATAAATCAGACAATATACTTTTATCAGACATTACTGAACAGATAAAATCCACCTTTCTTTTTGAATGCAAGTATATCTTCATTTATGTAAAGAAGAAATAAAGTGAAAGACTACTAAGACATGGAACTAATTTTGTTGTCAAGTCAATTCATGTTTCTGGAAATCTTTTGTATCCAGAATTGAAAGAGAAGACAAGTCAGTGATGTTAACCCTGCTGCTACATTTTTACTGGAATTTAAATGAAACCATATACTTAAGATATGATACTGAGAAGAGACTTTCAAATGTTACAGAGTAGGGAAAATATTCAGTTGTTTTGATCTCTGAATAAAATGTGAGTATCACTGATGTATATTCTTCCATAGTATGTCAGTAGGGTCTTTGCACAATATGGCCTCTTTCTTCTCTTATTTTTCATTGCTTCAGATTCTTTCACTTTCAGAGGCATGTGAAAGTAATTGGGCTCTTCTTGGGAATAATCACACTCAATCATTGTGAAATGATTTTCAATTTGGGCAAAGCTTCAGTTGTTAGAAATCTGTGAAGACAGAAAAATGAGGGGATCAGAAACAGTAGAAACTGCTGATAGCAATAACTCAGAAAGCAATTAGATGAAGTTTCATGAGTCACAAGTTGTATTAAATAAATATGACATTTTTTCCTCTTCTTCAACCCCAGCTCCTTTTATAAAAGTCTATACTTTTTGAACCTTGTTGAAAAGCCATGTGGTGTTTTGGAAAGAGTGTTTAGAAATTGTTCTGATATTTGAATTCAGACCCTGCTACTGTGTCATCAATTTTCTATTCTCCAAATGAAAAGGTTGGACAGGATAATTTCTAATGGTCATGCTATGGAGGACAGACACAAAAATCTTTTTAAAAAAATCAACTCTTTTAATTTCATTGCAATGTTAATAGTTTTCTCTGGTTGTGAGTTTTATCTGATTTTTATAAATTGACAGAGACAAAGAGATAATACTTCTTTATTTTTATTTTTTTTAATTTAAGGCAATGGGGTTAAGTGACTTGCCCAAGGTCACACAGCTAGGCAATTATGAAGTGCCTAGATCAAATCTGAAGGCAGGTCCTCCTGACCCCAAGGCCAGTACTCCATCCACTATGCCACCTAGATGCCTCTGAGATAATACTTCTTAACATCCAATAGTTGAGACATTTGAAATGAAAAAAAATAATTTATTGATAACCAGTGTGACAGATTTTTCTTGAAAATTATTACCAATAAAATTTACACATGAGAGTATATATATATTTTAATGATCCTAAATAAAAATGACTTCAACTTTTTAAAGAACACTGGACCATATATACTACATATATGCAATTTTTTCCTAAATTATCTGTTAAAAATTAAGAATTAATTCCCATGGATTCCATTTTTCAGGAAATCTTACTATCTGAGTTGTACCAAAGAATGTACATATTGTTTTCTTTCAGTTAGTCACTGAATTCCAAACAAAACATTAACTTGCTTCAAAATGAAATAGCATATAGGAACATTCCAATCTCCTATTCTTGCCTCTAACTTTTGTTCTATGTAGACCTATAAGAGCACATTGAATCTGTTAACATTTCATTATTTTAAATAGATAAGTTTGGTCATGAAATGGTGTGAGATGCTGATAGTTGCTCCTCTTCCCATGGCCGCTAAAGATAAAGATGAATTTACTTAAAGTTAGTAAATTTTCAGTTGAGCAGAAATAAATTTTTGAGTGTCAGAGTACTGAAAGAGAAAGAGAAAGGAACAAACGTTTATTAAGTATCCATAGATGCATTTCCTTTTGGGTACACATCTACTCTTCAATATATTTTGTAAAGAATTTTGAAAGTGGTAAACATTCAAGGAGCCTACAAAAAACTGAAGGGGGCTCAAGAAATAATTTGGTTCAAATTGGTTCTGTTGCCATTATTTTTGTTGTTCAGTCTTTTCATGACTGTCTTTTCATGACCCCATTTAGTTTTTTGGAGTTTTTTTTTTCTTTGCAAAGAAACTGGAGTGGTTTGCTATTTCCTTTTTCAGTTCATTTAACAGGTGGAGCACCAAAACAAACAAGGTTAAGTGACTTGCCCAGAGTCACAAGTGTCTGAGGTCACATTTGAATTCAGGAAGAGGAGTCTTCCTGAATCCAGGTCTAGCACTCCATTGACTGCGCCACTTTAGTGGCCCATGGTCCAAACCTCTGCTTTCTGTAAAAATGGAAGATTTGAATTATATAAAATGAGTAATTATTTTCCTCTTTGGGAAGCAAGCATGAGATAGTGGATAGAATACTGTATTTCTCATCAAGAATTATCCCAGATTCAAATATCATCTTAGACATCTACTAGTTGTTTCATCCTGAATGGGAGAATCCTATAAAAGACTATAATAAAGGGTCAACTTACTTTCTTCATCTAGTGTTAGTCTGTGACAAATATAGGATGGGGAAATAAAATGGAAGACAATTTGATGAAATCAGATTTAAGTCTTTAATTATTCTATTTCCATTTTAAATAAAGGCTTTTTAATACTTTTTTCATTTTAAGATTTTTCTTCCTTGTGGATTTTTTCTTTTTTTTCTGATTCTTTTTTTCACAACATGACAAATATGGAAACATGTTTACTTGCTATTTTGGGGAGGGGTAAGGAAAGGGGGGAAGGAGAAAGATTTGGAACTCAAAATCTTATTAAAATGGATGCTGAAAAACTATCTTTATATATAATTAGAAAAAATAAAATACTATTAACTTAAGTAAAGGTTTTTGTTAATGACCTAAGTTTTTGTATCCAAAAGCTCTCATTTATAATCAGTACAGTTATTCAATCATCTCTAACTTTCTTATTCATCTTGAACACATTGAAAATTCTAACAAAATATGTATAAGAAATATCAGTTTCCTCATATATCCCTAAGTACTATTCTTATAAAACCTGATTCTCTTCTCTTTTCTTCCCCTCCTCTAACAGATACTGGATCACTGGATTACTCCTGCATTTGTCATTATTCACAAAATCTTGAACATTGTATGATTATCTATCAAATGGAAGGTGAAGATTAAAATTTGGCTTGTGCAGGGACTTATAATACTTAGATGTGCGATGCATTAAGGGACATCCACTCCAGTCTGATATTGGTTCTTCTTAAAAATTTTGTACTTTGTTCAAAGGTAGGTAGTCTAGTGGGTATACTCTGAGAGAATATCATTAATCACCAAAATTAGAGATACCTTCCCCCTCCTCTCTTTCCAATTGGCTCATGCCCTTATCCTGAAGTAACCTCAGGGAAATCTTTTCTCCCATTTGCTGCTTTCCCTTTCACATTCTCAAAACCCTGAAACCATAGGCTTAGACAAAAGCATTGTAAATGACCATTTGATTAAGCAGTATTAGCAAATAATTGTGAAACACAGATAAATATTTAAACAAGACATAGACCATAATTAGGCTTGCAGCCATAATCACCTCTGTGCTCTGGGAAAAAGGAGGAAAGAATAACTGCTGACTGAACTGTGTTTTTTCTAACAACAATTGCTGGTTCAGATCTATCTCTGTTTCAGTCTTTTCTTTTGCTACCCTTCTTTCAGTTCCCTTTTTTGCTAATTTCTTGTATTTTATTCTCACTTCTGCTTCCTCACACGGAGAGTTTGGGAAAGAATAAATTCATTGCTCAGGGCCATTGGAACACCAGAATAAAATCAACTCTCCTTAGAAAACTCCAAATGTCTGGTTTTTATATCTGTGATACTTTTGTGAAATGGAATACAGAATTTCTGTGACAGGTCTATTCTTTTGGGGTCAATGTAGCAACTATAGGTCTTGAGAATTTTCTCATATTCAAAGAACATATAATTTCCTTGAGGATCCTTCTTGCATGGAAATGTGAAGTCCTTGAGGATAAGTAAGAACTATCTTACTTCTATGTTTGTGTATACAGTTTTCAGCACAGTGTTCTGAACTTATTGACTTCATGATAAATATTTTTTCATGCATTTGTTTCTCAAAAATAAGGGCACTTTTTGAGACACACTAAAACAAATTTAAATCTGTTATTCCAGGATATGGATTTGGCTTAATTTTTTAATGAAGAGTTTAACAAAAGCAAAGAGAAATAAGAAGAGAAGAGAGAAGAAGGAAGTGAAGAGATCAGTGGGGCAATTCTGTTATTTTGTTATATTTAATATATGATTTAAAAAACCTATATGTAATAGAAGTTCATACTTCCTTATTTAGTACTTTTTCTCTTCTTATTTCTCTTTGCTTTTGTTAAACTCTTCATTAAAAAATTAAGCCAAATCCATATCCTGGAATAACAGATTTAAATTTGTAAACTTCTCTCTTCTCTGTATTTTAAGTATTTCAAGGATGATCTTTTTTATTTTTTCCTTTTTCATTAGTTCACTTTTATGTGTTGTTTTTGCCAATTAGACTGTAATCTTTTTTTTTGACTGTAACCTTTTTGAGGACAGTATCTATCTCACTTGTATTTTTATCTCTAGTGTTTAATGCCTTCTCCATAATACAAACTTAATAAATATTTTATTGATTCAAGTATTTATTCATGTATAAGTTATTCTTGGTTGTAAAACTTTAATCTTTTGCCTTTGGACTATCAAAATACAATATGATCCCCTCTTTTAGTGCCATTGTAGCACAACCTTGCATGAACCTGACTATGAATCCTGCCGCACTTAAACACTCTTTTTATGCTGCTTGCAGTTTTTTTATTTGGCCTAGAAGTCCTATTAGGATTTTTTTTTACAACTTTTTTTTAGGTTTTTGCAAGGCAAATGGGGTTAAGTGCCTTGCCCAAGACCACACAGCTAGGTAATTATTAAGTGTCTGAGACCAGATTTGAACCCAGGTACTCCTGACTCCAAGGCCGGTGCTTTATCCACTACGCCACCTAGCCGCCCCTAGGATTTTTTTATAGTAGATACTACACAAGTCCTTTTAGTTTTTAGTCTATTGATTTTGTTTAATTATTTCATAACTTGATGAATCATTAAATTCTGTTTGTTTCATTCTATTTTTCAGGGAAATTGGTTTCATGTTTTTACACATTCTTTTCTCAGTTTTCCCCCCATTATAACGTAATATTTTTGAGGTCTGGGACTATTTCACTTTTGTCTTTGTATATAGAGACTTAATATAGTACCTACAATATAGTGCTCAAGAAAGCTTATTAACTGATTGATTAAATTATTTATTCTCCTGAAATTGGTCTGGGTTTAAACCCTCGGTGTATTCTCAAAGTGTCCAAAAGGTTCTGACCATCTTCTTGTGAAATATAGTACTAGCTGGAGGAGTTTATTATTATTTCCCTTAGGTTTTATTGATCACTCTACCCTGGCACCATTTTAGATGCTTTTGGTGAAATTTTTAGGGGAATCTGGTCTCAAGTAGGAGCTTTTATGTCACTAATATTAATCAAAATTGGACTTGGTTTGCTTGGCTTTTTCTTGTCCTAAAGGTTTCACCATATAATTTCTTCTGATGCAGATGTGTTTTCAAATAGTGGTTTTGTTACAAGAAATAACCTCTTGCTGGTAAGATAGTAACAACTCAGCAAATCTTGATTTATTTATTTTTTTTTTAGTTTTTGCAAGGCAATGGGGTTAAGTGGCTTGCCCAAGGCCACACAGCTAGGTAATTATTAAGTGTCTGAGGCCGGATTTGAACTCAGGTACTCCTGACTCCAGGGCCAGTGCTCTATCCACTGTGCTACCTAACTGCCCCAAAATCTTGATTTTTTTTAATGAATGAGTCCACTAACATGGGTAGAAATGTTCATCTCTCAAGACACTCACTTATGCTCAGGAAAATAAACAGAAAATCTAATTATAGGAAAAAACTAATAATTTGAGGTCCATTTAGTCTCTTCTAGTAAGTCAATTAGTAAATATTTATGAAATGCATACTAAGGCTAAGAACTGAGGATAAAAAGAAAGGCAAAAGACAATCCCAACCCTCAAGGAGCTCACAATCTAATGACACATATATTCCCAAAAGCAGCTATGGCTACAGTGGTGAAGGGAGTAAAGTAAATCCTACTCACCAGACTTCCAATGGGAAATTCAAGAAAGAAGTGAGAGTCCCAAAGCAACATCCTCAAAATAAAGAAAAAGAGAGAAAGTTATACCTTTCTACATTTCTTTTTAAAATTTTTTTAATTTTTTTTTTTTAGGTTTTTACAAGGCAATGGGGTTAAGTGGCTTGCCCAAGGCCACACAGCTAGGTAATTATTAAATGTCTGAGGCTGGATTTGAACTCAGGTACTCCTGACTCCAGGGTTGGTGCTCTATCCACTGTGCCACCTAGCCGCCCCTACATTTCTTATATAACCTACTAAATGGACAGTTATTACTGGCTCACTTGTCAGCTAACTTCTCTTCTCTTTCCCTCCCCAAAACCCCTTGGTTTTGTGGGTCCTTTAACACAGATTCAGAGTTTATGGCCTACTTTGAGGGATTAGAATTTTTGCTCATGAGAATAATTATTCATTTCAGAAAATGCTGTAGTCTGGTAAACCAAATAGTTCTTCTGAGAACCCTTACTACATAAGATTGCCTGCCTAAAGGTAGAAAGAATATATTGTACTGCCCATTTTACTCTTCAGCAGCATATATAATGCTCTGGAAAAGACAGGTTTGACCAACTTTTTGCTTCATTTTACATGCTCTTCATGTTTTGTCCCCTTATAGACTAAGATTATTTCATTTATATGTTTATATTATCAGTGCATAGGATAGTTATTACTACATATAAGGAACTTGAAGAAAGTTTGTTGCTTTATTAAGAGAATGTTCCCCAAATACAACATTCCCTTAACTAATACTGCAGGGCATAGAAATTCAAATAATAACTAAAGTATCTTTTAAAGTAAAAGTTGTTTATTTGTTAAACCATCCTGAAAATCCTTGGTTCAACTTGAGGCTAATTCTATTGGCTTATGTCAGAGGGTGTATTTTTTATAAACTTAGAAGTGTTCTTTTGAACATCTGAACATAGATGTTTCTACTTTCAGTTAATTAGCAAATAAGCACAGGAGATGGTTATATGTATCTTCAATGGAACCACTCTAGGTTAGATTATATACTCTAGACATGTTGTAAAATAATTACTCATTACATTTTTCTAAATTCATAATTAGGCATACTCTCTATCCTCTCCCTACCCTTATTAACATGCACCAAGTGTGTGGCAGTATTTACAGAATAATTACAAGGTAAGTGTGATATGATTAAGGACAATATAAACAATATTAGCCTGATAATAAATATAAAAGCAAATTAGATCAATAGTGGAAAATCCTGAGCTAAATTTTGTAAGACAAAAATGTAATTATACATTTTGTCAATACTTAGATATTTCATTATTAGACTGTTTAAATATAGTTTTATTTTAAAAATATTGTTGACATTCATATAGCACTTTAAGGATTGCAAAAAATGTTTATGTACATTATCTCATTATGAAGTAAGTTATATGATATTTTTATCACCATTTTGCAGATGAGAAAATTGAGGTGCAGGGAAAGAGCTGTCTAGGGAATGAATCAAGCTTTGTGGAGAACCAAACTGAACTGTTGGTCAGTGATCCGGTAGGTATTTATTAAGCACCTGCTTTGTTTCTGGCATTATGCTAAGCAAATAAAGGGAAAAGACAGTCACTGTCCTCCTTATCAGGGATAGAAGGATCCAGTGACGATTTTTTCAGGTTGGAGGATGTTGAGTCCCTTTTCCGGACTCTTATGTTGAATCCCTTTCTGGACTCCCTCAATCTTCCCCAGGTAAGAGTTGAAGGAGCAGGAGACAAGGAAGACAAAGAAGACAAGAATGACAAGTTCTCCAAGATCCCCAAGTACTCCAAGGTCTCCATTTATTGAACCAAATACCAGCACTTAAATACCTCTCCAGTCTCTAATCCACTCCTTCTCCCATGGCACTTAGTAAGATAAGGCTCTGGTGCTCAAGGACACCAGGTGAAGATAATTTACAGTGCTCCCATAAACAACAGTCCCTAATAGGAGGAGAAATGAGGATGTTTAGAGACAATAGACAAGGAGTGAATGAAGATAACAGTGAGAGTGGGAATGATATAGGGGGAAATCTCTAGGAGATATGATGTAATGGTATCATTGTGCAGGTAGAGTGGTTTGCCTTGGGAAGGAGTAGGGCCATCAATGGTGAAGGGGAAGGATAATGGTAGAAGGTTTCAGAGTGAAATGAGATGAGGAAGACAGAAAAAGAAGGAGTCTTGGTAAATGGTTTTAATATTTTTTTTCTCTAAAATATGAGACAAAGTACTCAACTGAGAAGGTGCAGGCAGAGGAAACCCCAAGGAAGGTTATAAAGGTTTAAAAGAACTTCTGGGGAGAGTCAGATAGGGAAGCAGTGAGGGCCCAGTTGAAGCTATATAACATAAATTCACAGGGAAGTTAATCAGAAGAATTGCATGATTTTCTCTGCCTTTGTTCAGTTACATGTGTATAGGAGGAAAGGCAACAGATATGTGAGAGAGAGAAAGAGAGACAGATAGACAGAGAGACACAGAGAAACCAAAAATCAGAGACAGAGAGACAGAGAGGACAGAAAAGTCAATAGATTGTGATCAGATAAGGAAATTTCAGAATTCTTGAATGAGAAGGTGGTACATTTTTGTGTGATGGCAGGATCAAAGGTATTATCATCTTTATGTGAGACTGAGGCAAGGTGCAGGTCATGGGAAATGAGTAGGTTGAAAAACTTGGTGGGATAGGGTACTTGAGGGAGTCCCTTGGTTACAGGGCAGAAGTTGGTCAGAAAAGACTAAATAAGAACCAGGCACTGAACTTATTAAAGAAGAAAGGGGAGTGAGTATATTGGTGATTTATAGCAACATTTACCAGGAATGTACCAACCAAATGTACCAACATTTATCAGGAAGATGTGGCTAAGAAGGACCTCGAAAGAGAAGAATTTGCCAAGTGGAGGTGTTAAGGGAAGAAACTGGTCCATGGAGAACAAGGGGTATTCTAATTCCCTTAGCTTTACATGTGAGCCAATGGAAATGAGAAAAAGTAGTCGATTCTGGAAAAACTGACCAGGAGGTTGCATTATCAGGAGGATACAAAGTGTTGATTATTGTCACAAAATGTTCAGGGTGGAAAAAGAAAAGATTTACAATAAAGCAAGTTTGTTGCCTTGGGAAGAAGCATTCCAGAGGGCATAGTGGAAGGGATAGATATTTGACTGAGCTAGTGGCATGGGTGAATTTAGGAAAATAGAAATAGGAATGCAGTAGTAGGGAATGGGAGATGGTGTTTGGATGACAACCTATTAGGGTTCAGAGTGACTCTGACTTTGACAGGTTGAACAACCTATAAGGAAGGAGTAGGGCCATCAATGGTGAAGGGGAAGGATAATGGTAGAAGGTTTCAGAGTGAAATGAGATGAGGAAGACAGGAAAAGGAAGAAGTCTTGGCAAATGGTTTTAATATTTTTTTCTGTAAAATATGAGACAAAGTACTCAGCTGAGAAGGTGCAGGCAGAGGAAACCCCAAGGAAGGTTATAAAGGTTTAAAAGAACTTCTGGAGTCAAGGCCTGGAGCCAAGAAGCCTTTAGTTCAAATCCAGTTTCAGATACTTACTAGCTGAGTGACCCTGGACTTAACCTCTCTTCACTTCAATTTTCTCGCCTGTAAAATGGGGACTATAATAGAAAATTTCTCCTAGAATTATAAAGATAAAAATGACTTGGCAAGTACTTGGAACATAGTAGGGACCATATAAATTATTATTATTATTATTATTTAAGAATTATGATCATCTGTAAATATGTTATTCATTAAATGAGAGGTATCTCTCTATTTTGCATTAGAGACTCCAGATCAGGCAGGATATATATAGCATAAGATGGAAATCCATCACACCCAACCTCATTTCTTTTCTTTTTTGTATCTCTGAAGGTTTTGCTTTCCACTGCTTCTAAAGATGCTATAGCCTTTTGCAGCCACCATAATAGAAAAGAGTTCTTGCTATCAATGTCTTGGCAATGTAAAATGGTTCAGAATAACAAATAGATATTTCCAAGATTTTCTACCTGACTGTTCTGGACTTCTTGATCTCCAAAATCATTATCCCGCATTATGACATCTCCTCTGAAACTCATGCCTCCTCAGTATGCCCTGACCCTGAGGGTCCTCCCAAACCCTCCATTTAAGAAAGGGACTCAAAGTGGCCAAATCATAATTTTCCAACTAGCTTTATCATATTCTCCCAACTCCCCATTTTCAATTTATTTTGTGTGTGTTGTCTTTCACACTTGAACTGCAAGCTCCATGAGAACTTTTGTTATTTGAAAGTTTCCTTTGGTGCTAGAGAGATCAATCAAAATAATAATGTTTCTGGAGGAGTAGATATAGTAGAACTATCCAAAAATGGAATGGATTGCTTCAACATTTTTTGTTCTACTTTAGGAGACCACTTTTGCAGAGTGGATTTTTTTTTGTTTTTGCAAGGCAATGGCCTTCCATTTTATTTTTGCAGTGAATAGAATACTGGTCCTGGAGTCAGGAGGATTTGAGTTCAAATTCAACCTCAAATACTTAATAATTACTTAGCTCTGTGACCTTGTGTAAGTCACTTAACCCCATTGCTTTGCAAAAACCAAAAGAATTACATTTTTACATATTCATTTTTAATTCATTTAATCAGTCAATTCTGTCTTTCCTTTTCCAATTTAAACAAACAAATTTCTTGCTTTTGTAAAAAATTGGGATTATAAAATTGCATTTTGAAACCAAAGTTTCTACATTATAGGAAAAATTGCCATTATGTTTACTTTAATACATTGTCACTAAGGACTATTTCTGATTCTTTGATCATTTCTAGTTCTAAAGGCTATTATTCTATAAGTGTATTTCCACATGCCATTGGTGACTAGAACTCTACTTCTAGATACCCAATAGGGCCTGTTCAAATTACAGCTCTAGACTTCTGGCCATTTTGGACTATCATTTTGCCCCTATGATGAATCTCTGAGAAAGAAGCTAAGGGCAGGAAATAAAGAATCAGTACTTAGGACAACATAAGTATATAGACGGAATGACATGTATTGAATGGATCCATAATGTCTTTACTGCAGTGGAAACTAGCTTCCTAATTTCTAATCATAATACCTGAAAATCCTTCTCTAATAGCTATGTTGCCTTGTTTTGTTCTTTTTGGGTTATTTTAATAAGAATTAGTAATTACCCCCATCCCCCAGGGATTGTTCTTTGTCACCAGGCCTCAATCTTATTCACATTTTAGTTCTTAATAATTTGCTTGAAGGTATAATGTCTTGATTTCAAATGGGCTGCTGTCTTAGTTCTCCAACATGCCCGTTTTTTCCCCCCTTTTTTTTACAGAAAAAGCCTAAATAATTTTCCTCTTCTCTTACTTCTACACTTCTCCATTGTCCTTGAATCCTTATTTCTTCACTTTTGCCCTCCTTTTTAAAAGATCTTTCCTTTTCCTTTGATATTTCCTCTTTTTTCTTGTTCTCATTTCTCTCATTATTCCTTTTCTATTATTCATCTTTTTCCTTTCCTCTACCTTCCTCTTTAATGTTCTCATCCTCCCCTCCCCTCCCCTCCCCTTCCCTCCCCTCCCCTTCCCTTCCCTTCCCTCCCCTTCCCTCCCCTCCCCTCCCCTCCCCTCCCCTTCCCTCCCCTCCCCTTCCCTCCCCTCCCCTCCCCTCCCCTACCCCTCCCCTTTCCTCCCCTCCCCTCCCCTCCCCTCCCCTCCCCTTCCCTTCCCTTCCCTTCCCTTCCCTTCCCTTCCCTTCCCTTCCCTTCCCTTCCCTTCCCTTCCCTTCCCTTCCCTTCCCTTCCCTTCCCTTCCCTTCCCTTCCCTTCCCTTCCCTTCCCTTCCCTTCCCTCCCTTCCCCTTCCCTTCCCTCCCCTCCCCTTCCCTCCCCTCCCCTCCCCTCCCCTCCCCTCCCCTTCCCTTCCCTTCCCTTCCCTTCCCTTGCTCCAGGAATAAAAAGGTGAGAATAAAATAAATTCTGCCATTGAGGAACTGGCATTCTCTTGGGGAGAGAAACAACAGTATACAGATAAATGAGTATAAAGCTTATATATACTAGAAACAAAGTAATTTTTAGAGCAGGACATTTAGAAGTGTGAGAGAGATTCCAGGAGGTGATTTTTGAGTTGAGCATTGAAGGAAATGGAGTATTCTAAGAGACAGATAAGGAAAGGAGAGCAATCCAGGGTTGGAGGATAGTTTGTTCACTGGAAAGGAAATGGAAAGAGAATATTCTTATGGAAAACTCTGAGTATGCCAGAAAGAATGGCTTGTACAGTTTAAGAGGAGTACTATATTAAACCTGGAAAGGTAGGCTGGAACTTAATTATGAAGGTTGGTTTTTAAATATAAAACAAGACATAATTTTATTCAAAAAGCAATAGGGAGCCATTGTAGATTACATTATACTACTGGAACTAATTGATATATTTACAGTACTATTTAACCCTTCCATTTTTTAAAGATTTTACAAAATGATAATACCATTTTATATATAGGGCAATTTCTTTTGGAAGACAGCTGCTGTTCTTTTGAAGAACAGTTATTTTCCATTATGGTCTTTTAATGGTATTGCTGAAATTTCACTTAGAGCCTTTCAGAAACTTTTGGTGAGGGATTTACCTTCCTGTTCCCCCCACCCCATTTTTGATCTGAGGAAAATATGCACTTTCCAGGGACAGTTTAATTATTCCATCAATGCCATTTTACCAAGATGTCCTCTTGGCCTTTTTAGCAATTCTCCAAGTAATGACTTTGCTTTCACAATCCAAAAGGTCATATTAATTCATAGTCCTTTTAACTTTATTAAGAGCTGCTTCCCTACAGAGAGATGTCTTATGGGCATCCTTTAGCATTCAGATTTTTCTTTATCCATGTTCACTTCAGGTATTGGTATCTTTTTGCCCTCAATTACCCTATATGGCCCCCTCATCCCTGATGCCAATCCCTTTCTCATATATCCTTATTAATTTTTTAAGAGTTTTCTCCTAAACCCAGGAAGAAAAACACTGGGAGTCTTTTAATGAACACTTCTTAAATTCAAATGATCCAGAGTCAGCTGAACTTCAACAGGAAGCAGGAAATGATTTCCTTTGCAAATAATTATTATGGAGGACAACATACTTAATCATGTGTACCCAGAAGATGATTAAATTATATGTTAAATCTACAAGTTTCATCACTGTTTATGCATGAATGAAACTTAATCAGTCAATGGCTATCCAAAACAGTTAACTGTATCAAATCTCTTCCCTGCAGATTTACTGTCACTCTAGTTTTAGCTAACAACTCAGAAATGTCTGTGGATTATGAAACCAGTTCATACTATTATAGGATTATTATTATAGGATGTAGTAGAACTATAGATTTCCACTGCTACTGACTTCAAAGTCATGACAATATTATAAAAAAATCATTGCTTTTAATCTTCCTTTTGAACTATGACCTCTATAACATTATCTCCTAGCAAAAAGTTTTTAGTAATCACTCTATGATGTAAAATTTTGCTGAAGAAAAAAAATCACTTATTTTTTGTGGTTCCTTTGCCCATCTGGTAAGAACATAAAACTCTGAGGAGCAAGTAGGGATAAGACATTTGTGATTTTGAATATTAGGGGTAGAGGAAACCTAAGAAATCAAATAATTTAGTTATGTCATTTTGGAAATGAAGAAGTTGAGGTCTAGAGAGGAAAAGAAACATGGGCAAGGTCATGTTAGTTTTAGCAAGTTAGCGTTGGAGTTGGAGTTTGATTTGTTTTCTGACTCATACTATATCATAGCAATAAATGAAAAAGATGTAGTTTTTCATAGTACCTACTGAAACTACTGAAATTTTTCATTGTATAGGTCCCAGTTTTTTTGCATATGCCATTTCAGAATTAGAAGACACCATGAATGTCTTTCTCAGGCCACTATTAAGAGGATACTACATTGATCACTTAATTGACTGACAAATTGTCACTTAATTGACTGACAAATTTGATATTCCATTTCAATCCTACTTCTAAGACTTTTCTGACCCTGGCTTCATTCTGGGAATTATCCAGTTCCCTAATATTATCAGCCCACTTTTGGGTATTCACCCAACCTGAACTCTATGACTACAGCTGCTTTTGGTTCTGATTCTCAGCTGCTTGATGCTAACTCTTACCTAATAGGTTGTGGTAGTCTTTGTTGCCCTCCCAATTTTGTTTTCATAATTCTCTCAAATTATAGTTCTTTGCTGCCTAAAATTATCTCTTGTCCTGATCTTAATTGATATGACTCCTTGTCCTATTCCTAAAATACTTCCATCAGTGAACAAACAAGCTTGAAAAAAATAATTAATTAACTAATGCTCTGTAGGATGCCAATTAATAACCATTTTGGCCCATCTCAGAGATATTTGAATTATATTGTACACTATGAGCCAGAAAAATCTTTAAAGGAATACATCTAATAGTGATGAATTGCTATATGATGACTGAAGAGTCATCCATGAATAAAAGTTTGAAGGAAATAAAGCCTATCTTTACTGCCCCTTAAAAATTATGTATATGTATTATACAAAAAATATATGTACATATACATATATATGTAATTACCAAACATTTTATCTCTTATATCATGCTTCCATTGTAAAAAAAAATCAAAAAAATATGCACAATCAAAAAAAAATTCCAGCATCAGCCATGTTAAAAAATGTATGTATCATTGAGGACACTTTAGTACCCTTTTCCCTTCTTATTCAGCACAATGATTATTTAAATATTAATAGTGTAGGTATTGATCAATATCCTGGTCCATTGTAGCATATGGAATGGAGAATATAAAAATCACTCCATTGCCTATACATATACCAACACATATGCTTCAGCTAGAGCATATATAAGAGGAAGTGAGAGAGTTGGAAATTCCTATGAAGCTAGGTGGTACAGAGCTGGTATTAGAGTTAGAAAAGTCTAAGTTCAAATCCATTCACTTTAAAATTCAAACACTTTCTAACTCTCTGATCTTGGGCAAGTCACTTAACCTCTGTGCCTCAGTTTTCTTATTTGTAAAATAGGGAAATAGATTGAGGATAGATAATTTTAAAATTATTGCCTGCCCAAAAGCCATGATCAAAGAAAGAGCCTGAACATTACATTTCAAGAAATTATAAAGAAAAACTGCCCTGATTTTTCTAGAACCAGAGAGGAAAAAAGAAATTGAGAGAATCCACTGACAGCTTCCTAGGAAAGATTCAAAAATGAAAACTCCCAGAAATACTCAAGTCAAATTTCAGAGCTCTCAGGTCAAAGAGAAAATACTTCAAACAGTTAGAGAGAAATGTTTTTACATTGTAGAGCCACAGTCAGGATTACACAAGATTTAGTGGCTTCCACATCAAAGGAGCAAAGGGTTAGAATACTATATTCCAGGAGGCAAAGAAGATAGAATTATAATCAAGTATCCCCTACCTGGAAAAACTGAATATAATCCTATGGGGGGAAAATGGATATTTAATGAAATAGGGAGCTTTCAAGCATTCCTGATTGAAAGGATCTGAGATGAATAGAAAATTGGCCTTTTAAGTACAAGGTTCAAGAAAAGTATATAAAAAACATGAAAGGGACTCAATAAGGTTAAAATGTTCACATTCCTATATGGGAAAATGATACATGTAACTCTTAAGAACTTCATTTTTATTAGGGCAAGTAGAAGGACTTTACATAATAGACTAAGGGCACAGGAGTAATTAAATTATTTTAGGATAATCTAAAAAAATGAATGGGTGATAAAGAGGAATTCCAAAATAGAAGGAGCAAGGAAGAGGAAGAACAGAGAAAATTATCTCTTATAAAAGAAGCATAACAGGAAGAGATTTTACTATGGAGATGAAAATGGGTGTGGGGGATAAGAACTGTATCAACCTCACTTTCACCTGAATTGATTCAAAGGGGAAAGGGTATGCATGTGTGCATATATGTATATATATGTGTATATATATATATATGTATATATATATATATATATATACATATATATATATATACACTCAACTAGATGGAGGAATTTATCTTCCTTAAAAGTAGGAGGGGAAGAAAAATAAAGAAAAGGGTTTAATAAAAGAAAATTAAGATTAAGGAAGAGAGTGTTAGGCAAAACAGACTGAGGAAGGCCAGGTAAAAAGAGAGAGAAGGATAAACAGAAAAAAAAATAAAATGGTAAAAAATGCACAATTAGTAATCATAACTGTGAATATGAATAGGATAAATTCATTCATAAAGTAGACTCAAAGAGTGGATTAGAAACTAAAATACATCATTACAAGAAACACACTTGAAACAGGGAAGCACACAATTAAAGTAAGGAAATTGAAGGAAGCAAATAAAAAAGGCAAGGGTAGAAATCACAATCTCAGAGAAAGCAAAAAAATAAGATAGAACTAAGGTAAAAGAGCTAAGTAGCAAGATTGCATTTTGCTAAAAAGCACCATAGATGATGGAATAATATCAATACTAAATATATATGTTCCAAATGGAATAATATTTAAATTCTTAAAGGATAAGTTAAATGAGCTGTAGGAGGAAATAGTAAAATTAAAAATAATGCTAGATAAATTAAAAATTAAAAATAAGTGCTAGATAAATCTAACTATAAAATAAACAAGAAAGAAGTTGGGGAAAGAATAGATTTTAAAAAATATACTAGACCTGGAGAAAACTGAATTGGAGAGGTTGTACCCTATCCTTTTATTAACTGTACATGGTACTGTCACAAAAAATGAACATGTTTTAGAGCATTACAACCTCACAAACAAATGCAAAAAACAAGAAATATTAAATATATTATTTTAGATAATAATTCAATAAAAAGTATGTTTAATACATACTCTAATTGTTAAGAATGAGTGGATCAAAGAATAAATCAAGGAAACTAGTCAATAACTTAAAGATAATAACAACAATAAGGCAGCATACCAATATTTGTGTAATGTAGATCATTACTGTCAAGGGAATCAATGAAAAAAAAACAGTAATAGGGGAAATTTATATCTCAAAACACTCACATCAATTAAAAAATAAGAAAACAGGTCAATAAATTGAGCATGCAACTAAAATAAAAACTAGGAAAACATCAAGCTAAAAATCCCCAATTAAATACTAAAATGGAAATCTTGAAAATAGAGAAAAAGATCAATAAATTTTGATGCATAAAATTTTAAATAAAATACTAACAAGGAGATATTAATAATATATCACAAAGCTGTTATGCTATGACCAGGTGGAATTTATACTATATAGTTAATTCAATATTATGCAAATTATCAAATAAAATTGATCATAACAATAATAAAAATATCAAAAAATTCTATGATTATATAAAAATGCAGAAAAAGGGGGGCAGCTTGATGGCACAATGAATAGAGCACTGGCCCTGGAGTCAGGAGGACTTGAGTTCAAATCTGACCTCAGACACTTAATTATTGCCTAGCTGTATGATCTTGGCCAAGTCATTCAACCCCATTGCCTTAAATAAATAAAAGTTAAAAAAATATAGAAAAAGTCTTTGGAAAACTATAATACCCAATTCTACTACAATCACATAAAACAAAAGAATAAATTGAACCTTCCTTAAAATGATAAGTAGTATTTATGTAAACCAAGAGCAATCATTATCTGTAAGATAGATAAGCTAAAAGACTTCCCAGTAAGATCAGGGATGAAGCAATGATGTCTATTAATACCATTACTATTCAACATTGTATTAGGAATGTCAGCTATCACAATAAGAAAAGAAAAATAAACTAAAGGAATAAAAACAAAGAGGAAACAAAACTATTGCTTTTTGAATAATCATGATATACTCAGAAAACTCTGGAGAACCAACTGACAAATTAGTTAAAAAAAATTTAGCCAAGTTTCAGGATGTAAAATAAACCTACATAAATCATCAGCATTTCTATAGATTACTAGCAAAATTCAGGAAGAAGAGCTTCAAGGAGAAATTCTATTCAAAATAGATATGGATATTATTACAAACTACTTTCCAAGGGAAGCAGTTTATGACTAAGGAAGAGATGGTGAATATCTCTAAAAACAAACTAGATGATTTTGATTACATTAAATTAAAAAGCATTTGCACAGACAAAACCACTGTAACCAAGATCAAAAGAAATGCAGTAAACTGGGAAACAATCTTAACAATTAATGTTTCTGACAAAGGACTCATTTCTAAAATATACAGAGAACTGAGTCAAATTTTTTTTGAAAAACAAGCCATTCCCCAATTGGCAAATGGTCAAAGGATATGCAAAGGCAATTCACAGATGAGAAAATTAAAGCAATCCATAGTCATATGAAAAAATTGCTTTAAATCATTACTTATTAGACAAATGCAAATTAGAGCTTCTCTGAGGTACCACCTCACACCTCTCAGACAGGCCAATATGACCAGAAAGGATAATGATCATTGTTGGAAGGCTTTCCGGAAATCTGGGACACTATTACATTGTTGGTGGAGTTGTGAACTCATCCACCCTTTCTAATCCACTCTTTGATTCTACTTTATGAATGAATTTATCCTATTCATATTCACAATTATGATTAAAAGTTGTGCCCAAAGGGCAACAAAAATGTGCATGTCCTTTGATCCAGCAATACCACCACTGGGTCTATACCCTGAAGAGATGATGAAAAAGGGTAAAAACATCACTTGTATAAAAATATTCATAGCAGCCCTGTTTGTGGTGGCAAAGAGTTGCAAATCAAGTAAATGTCCTTCAATTGGGGAATGGCTTAGCAAACTGTGGTATATGCATGTCATGGAAAACTATTTTTCTATTAGAAACCAGGAGGGATGGGAATTCAAGGAAGCCTGGAGGGATGTGCAAGAACTGATGCTGAGTGAGATGAGCAGAACCAGAAAAATACTGTACACCCTAACAGCAACATGGGAGCGGTGATCAACCTTGATGGACTTGCTCATTCCATCAGTGCAACAATCAGGGACAATTTGAGGCTGTCTGCAATGGAGAATACCATCTGTATCCAGAGAAACAACTGTGGAGTTTGAACAAAGACCAAGGACTATAACCTTTAAATTTGAAAAAAAACCAACCTGATATTTTATTGTCTTATCTTGCTATCTCTTTTACTTTATGTTTCTTCCTTAAGGATATGATTTCTCTCTCATCACATTCAAATTGGATCATTGTATACCATGGAAACAATGTAAGGACTGGTCAATTGTCTTCTGTTGGGGGTGAGGGGAGGGAAGTAAGATTAGGGGAAAAATTGTAAAACTCAAAATAAATAAAATCTTTAACAAAAATCCCAAAATACTTTCCAAACCAATAAATATCCAAAATATTGGAGAAATATTATTTGGATAGACATAGTCAACATATTAAATATAATAAAATGATAATCTAAATAAATTAGTTCATATATCCAGTGTCATATGAACTATCAAAGAATTATTTTATAGAACTAGAAAAATCTTAACAAAATTAATCTGGAAGAACAAAAAGTCATGATTATCAAGGGAACCAATGAAAAAAATTGAAGGAAAACAGTCTGTGGTTCAGCAGAACATAATACAAAGTAGTAAAGGATCAAAGCAATGGAGTGTTTAATAAATTCAAAGTCCCAAACTATTTAAGGCAAGAATTCAAAATGAACAAAAATTGCTGGAATATTGAAGAGAAGTTGGCAGAAACTAGGCATAAATCAAAATCTTACATCATATACCAAAATAATGCTAAAATGGGTAAATGATTTACCCTATAAAATTATTTCTTAAGTAAGTTAGGGGAGCATGGGAAGAATTCCTGTCAGATCAATGAATAAAAGAAAGGTTTATTATCAAACAAAAGATAGAGAGGATCACAGGAAGTAAAGGAGATCATTTCAATTGTATTAAATTAAATTTTTTACAAACAAAACCAAAACTGCCAAAATTAGAAAAAAAAGCAGTAAAATGGGAAGCATTCAGTTTTTCTGATAAAGGATTTATTCTCAAATAGCTAAAGAATTGATCCAAATTTATAAAAATAAGAGCCTTTTCTCATTGATAAATGGTCATATGATATAATTAGGCAATTTTAGAAGAAATCAAAGCTATCAGCTATATTCTCTAAACTACTATTTATGAGAGAAATACCAATTAAAACAACTCTGAGATGCTACTTGCTCCTATTAGATTGTTTAATATGACAGAAAAGGATAATGATAAATGCCGCAGGGGCTGTGAAAAATAGAGAAAATAAAGAAATGTTTGTAGAGTTGTGACCTCATCCAATTATTCTGGGGACTAATTTAGAACTATGTTCAAAGGGCTATGAAACTGCATTATCTTTGATCTAACAGTGTTACAATAAGGTCTGCATCACAAAGAGATCAATAAAAAGGGAAATGAACTTCTATATTAAAAATATTTATAAAAACTCTTTCTGTGGTGACAAAGAATTGGAAATTGAAAGAATGCTCAACATTGGGGAAATGATAAAATACTACTGTTCTATAAGAAATGATAAACAGAATGGTCTCAGAATAATCTGGGAAGATTGAATGAACTGAAGTAAAGTGAAGTGAGAAGAACCAAAACATTGCACTTAGTAACAGTATTGTAATGATGATCAACTGTGAAAGATTTAGATGCTCTGCTCAAGATAATGATCCAAGATAATTCCAGAGGACTCATGATGAAAAATGTTATTACCTCCAGAGGGAAAACTGATGAACTCTGAATATAGATTGATGCATACTTTTTCTTTTTTTTATGTATCAGGCTTTTTATTTTTGTCAGCATAACTAATATGGAAATTTCTTTTGCAGGACTTCACATGCATAACTAATTGTTTGCCTTCACAGTAGGTGGTGAAGGGTGGGAGAGAATTTGGAATTCAAAATTTAAAAATATTAAAAATAGTAGAAAACATTTTACCATCACTAGCTCTACTTTGAAACAAATTGTTGCTAATCTGGTATGAAAGCAATACAGTGTTTACATTTTTAAAACGCTTTGAAACTATATTTTCATTTACTTTTTACATGAGTATAATGCATGCCATTATGGGTTGTAGGCTCAAAAGTTTCTAGTGATGGTTCTGAAAATTTGGATATTTTCCCTCAAATTCTGCAGATTAATTCTCAATCTCTACAGTTTTTCAAAGACCATTGACTATGTTTTTTAGTCACATGTGTCAATTTGTTTTATGCCCTAACATATAGTTTGGCTGAATCTGCTGATTTGAATCCATCCAGGACAGTTAGTGCACTTCTATGATCTTCCTATATATCTTTGATATTAACTATTAGTTATTTGGCCCATTCTTTCTAGCCTAAGGAGAATTATTTGTGGCAAGGAAACAAAAACAACTTTATAGAAGAATCCTTCCCTCTTTTTTTTAAATTATCTGCTATGATTATCACATTGACTCTGATCAGTGATCTTACCCCTACCAGTTTCTTCCCCATACTCACTCCTAAGAAGCTTAAAAATAGTAGCTTTTTTCTTAGCTTCTCTTACCAATACCAGCTTCTTCTGAGTTTTAGTAATCCTTAAATTTTTTTTGTTGTTTTTTTAGGAGATAAAGCCATGTTTTAATGTAGATATTCTCTTTTTTTCCTTCTTCTGTAAATATCTCTTAAACATCAATTACTGATAATTCAGTTAATTTTAAAGAGATATAATGTGAATATACTTATCCATCAGTGCATTTGGATTATAAGATTGTAGAATTAGAATTGCAAAGGACCTTAGGAACTATTGAGTCTAATCTTCCATTTTATGGGTGGGAAAACTGAGGCACAGAGCAGTCAAATTAGGTGGTAAGTTAAAGCTGTACTCCCAAACTTATTCTCCAACTGCAATACTGTTTGTGTCTTGGCCCTGCTTCATCTCTTATCTAATAGTACCTGAATTTATGAGTATAACAT